>NW_028138632.1:0-60728 GCF_964270905.1 Leucopleurus acutus | reverse complement strand
TGTGAGCTGGCCGCAACACCGCAGGATTGCTTCAGGCCCTAATCTGGTTCCGGCACGGCACGCTGAGCCTTTGGTTAATTCCTCTTCCTGGTGGGAAATGAGAGTTAAATTTGCCCGTCCAGACACCTCCAGCTAGTCTCTCATTGGTTCTCCCTATTCCTGTTCATCTTCCGCAGAAATTGCAAATGGGCCAAACAGGAGGTTAAAGGCACTGACTCTCCAAGTCGGGAGAGTGTTAGTAAAGCGTCTGGAATGTTGCACCCGAGTACCAGGGGACGAGAACTGAGACATATTGGAACACGTCTCCCGATCACACGGTTGAACATACTCTGGGTTCCACATGCATGTTTTAGCTGAAGGAAGCATCCCTTAAACCTGGAGACTTGAGACCTGTGGAATGGGTTCCATGCAATATGACTTCAAAGGGTCGTCATTTGCTCACCAAACCTCTCCAATCCTATCACTGCTGCGTTTATGCCCCTGTACACACGCTTGATTCTCTTTCAGAGACATAGCAATCCATAGCTTTTAAGATACTTACTAGTCAGGTACATTCTTAGGCGTTTAATATGGGGTGTTGAGTCCATTTCGTTGAGCAAGGAGTAGCTCTTGTCTATTCCATATTTGGCTTAAGGAACTTTATCTGTGCTCATTTCAATCTCTGGTTTGATGCAGCACCCCAACTCACCTTTTCGCTTAAGCAAGCATAAGTTGGTTTTCTAAATTTGAGACCCTGTTCTGATTTGTAATCCAGTTCCTGTGTAGCCAAGTTTACATTCCGTGTATTAGTGATATCTTATGATGTTTCTTTTTCTGTGTGACTTATTTCAGTTAGAATCATCATACCTGAATCCACTCATTATGCTGCTACGGGCCTGATGACATAGATTTCATTGCTGAGTGATATTGCATTGTACGTAAGTTCCACAACTTCTTTTTCCATATTTCACTTTCTGCGCTATTGAACTTGTACGGTAAAGGAGGTTCTTGCAAACAGAGCCGTCCCAAACTTTGGGGTGGCTGTGTCTTTTGCATTTTAATTTCCCTAAGCTATAGGACCATAAGTGGAAGTGCCCTAGGCTCCGTTGCTTTGTTTTTTAGATGTTTCAGGAAACACCATACACTTAACCGGAGTGGCTCTTGGCAATTTACATCCCGCCCATCAGCATAACAAGGCTCCCAGTTCTCCATGGCCTGTCCTGCCTTTCTGGATTTTACACTTTTTTCAGATGGCACTTTTGACTGGGGGGAAGTGAGACTTCATTGCAGTGCAGATTTCCTTTGCAAGCTTGCTTGGTTCGCCAAAAAGTGCGTTTGCCTTTTTTCCTAAATATATTCAGGAAAAAATGCATACGCCCTTTTTGGCCAAGTGCATCATTGTGGACGTTCTGCCTCTTTTCCTATGCTTTAAATGCAATTCCAGTCTACCTCCTGAAATCGTTTTCCTGCAATTCTGCCTTGCTTTCAATGCCTCTTCTTAGCCTTACCTCAATATATTTTTTGAAAATAGTTGGCCTTCATAACTCTGCAGGTTTTGAATTGCAGTGGCCCTTAACTCCATTTTTCAGCTCTTATTTTTGTGATCTTGCCTCATAACCACAGGATTCCTTCAGGCCCTATTGTTCTTCTGGGGCACCTTGCTGTGCCTTTGGTTTATTCTTCTTACTGATATGAAATTAGAGTGACATGTGCCCATTGAAACCGCTACAGCTAGTTTCTCACTGGTTCCCCCTATTCCCATTCATCCTCCACACTAACTGCAGACTGTGCGATACCAGAACTTAAAGGCATTGACTGTCCATGTGGGGATATTTTAGTAAAGCAGCTGGAATATCGATCCGGAGCCCCAGGAGAGGAAAAATGAGGTGCGGTTTAGAAACCTTTCCCGATCATATGGTATACCAGTCGCTGGGTTTCCCAAGCATGGTTTAGCTGTAGGAAGATTCCCTTCAACCTGGAGTGTTGGGACCCTTGGAATGAGTAGCATGAAGTATTGCATTAAACTTTTGGCAGTTGCTCACCAAAGCTCACCAATCCTCTCAGCCCCAAGTGTCCAGCCTTATGTCTTATCCAGCTGTGGGTTTATATGTGGTCAATCCAGGTTGCATCACAGCCCCTGAGCGAATTTTGTAAGAATTTTTCTCTCTTTCATTGTTTCTGTGTTTTGTTTTTAAAATTTATTTCTATAATGGGGTTTAGCTCATTTTCACTGCTGTGTTTGTGCCGCTCTGCACACACTTGATTCCCTTATGGAGATATATCAATACATGGGTTTTAAGATTCTTATTACTCAGATATATTTCTCTGTGGTGTATAGGGTGTGTTGAGGCCAGTTCATTGAGCAAGGTGTAGATCTTGTCTAATATCTATTTGGTTTATTGAACGGTATCTGTGCTAATTTCAAACTCTGGTTTTATGCATCACCCCACCTCTCCTTTCCCCTTAAGCTGAAATAAGTGTGTTTTCTAAATGTGAGACACTGTTCTGTTCTGTAATTCATTTCTTGTGCAGCCATATTTACCCTCCCTCTATAAGTGATATCTTATGATATGTTTCTTTTTCTGTTTGACTAATTTCAAGTAGTATTATCGGACCTAAATCCACTCTTTATCCTTCTACTAGCCTTATTACATTGATTTCATGGTGAAGAGATATTCCATTGTACATAAGTACCACATCTTCTTTATCCATTGTTCTCTTTCCTGGGATATTTAAGGTGTACTGAAGTTGAGGTTCTTGTAAACAGAGTAGCCCTAAACTGTGGTGTGCTTGTGTCTTGTTGATTTTTAGACTTCCCTAGATATACTCCCATGATTGGAAGTGTCCTATGCTCTGTAGCTCTGTTTTTTAGATGATTTAGGAACCACCATACACTTCTCCAGAGTGGCTCTCGGCAGTTCACACACTGCCCATCAGCGTATAAAGGCTCCCTGTTCTCCATGGCCTGTCCTGCATTTCTGGTTTTTACAATTTTTTAGGATGGCCCTTTTGACCAGTGGGTAATGAGACTTCTTTGTTGTGCACATTTGCATTGCTTGCTTGCTTCGTTGCCCATAAAGTGTGTATGCGTTTTTTCCTGGATATAATCAGGAAAAAACGCATACGCCCTTTTGGGCCAACTGCATCATTGTCGAAATTCTGCCGCTTTTCATGTGCTTTAAAGACGAGTCCAATCTATCTCTTGAAATCTGTTTCTTGCAATTCTGTCTTGCATTCAGATCCTCTTCTTTGCCTTACCTCAACATATTTTTGGACGTTAGTTTTCATTTATAACTCTGCAGGTTTGTGAATTGCAGTGACCCTGAGCTCCATTTTTTAAGTTGCTCTTTTGTGAGCTGGCCTCAAAGCCGCAGGATTGCTTCAGGCCCTATTTTGGCTCGGGCGAGGCGGGCTGAGCCTTTTTTCAATTCTTATTCTTAATGGGAAATTAGAGTGATATGTGCCCGTCCAAACCCCTACAACTATTCTCTCATTGGTTCCCCCTCTTCCTGTTCATCCTCCTCACAATTTGCAAAATGTGTGAAACAGAAGTTGAAATGTGCTGATTCTCCAAGTGGGGAGATTCTAAGTAACGTGGCTGGAATGGTGAACAGGAGCACCAGGAGAGGATAAATGAGCTGCATTTTAGACACATCTCCCGATCACATGGTGTACAGTCCTCTGGGTTTTCCATGCATGTTTTAGCTGTAGGAAGATCCTTTGAACCTGCAGATTTGGGACCCATTGAATGGGTACCAGGTAGTATTACTTTAAAGGGTGTGCATTTCCTCACCCAACCTCACATTTCTCTTAGTGCAAACAGTTTCCAGCCTTATGTCTCATCCTGCTGTGGGTCTAGATGTGTTCAATCCATGTTGCATCACCGGCCCTGAGGAAAAGTTGTAAGAGGTTTTCTCTGTCTCTCTGTCGTTTATTTTTTTCAATTTATTACTATATTGGTTACAGCTGATTTTCAAAGCTCTGTTTCTTGCTGCTGTACATCCACTTGATTCACGTACAGAGAGACATCAGTAAATTCTTTTTCAGATTCTTACCAGTCGTATATATTCTTTTCCGGTGACTTGAGTGTGCTGAGTGCAGTTCTTTTAGCTACCGTGTAGGCCTTGTTGATTATCAGTTTGGTATTTGGAATGGTATCTTTGCTAATTTCAACCTCCTGGATGATGCCTCACCCCTCCCCACCTTTCCCGTTTAGCAGCCTTATGCGTGTTTTCTACATATTTGACTATGTTTTTGTTTTGTAATTTATTTCATGTGTAGCCATTTTGGATTCCACCTTTAAGTGATATCTTATGATATGTGTCTTTATCTTTTTGAATTATGTCACTTAGAATGATCATACGTAACTCCTCCGGAGTTGTTACAACTGGCCATATTTCATTGATTTCCAGGCTGAATAATATTCCACTCTACCTAAGTACCACATCTCTATCCATTTTTTCTCTCCAGGGACATTTAAGTTATATCCTAGTCGAGGATCTTTTAAACAGAGAGGGGGTAAACATTGGGGTGCCTGTGTCCTCTCGATTTTTGTTTTTCCCAAGATATACGCCCATGAGTGCAAGTGCCCTATGCTCTGTAGCTCATTTTTTAGATGCTTTAGTAAACACAATACACTTCTCCAGAATGGCCGTTGGCAATATATATTTCCACTATAAGTCTCACAGGGCTCCCTCTTCTCCTTGCCCTGTCCTGCATTTCTGTTGTTTACGCTTTATGAGGATGGCTCTTCTGACTGATGCGAAGTGATATCTCTTGTAGTATTGACTTCCAGTGCCCACCTGTTTGGTTGGCTAAAAAAGTGTATGCCCTTTTCTTGAATATATACAGAAAAAAACGCATACACCCTTTTTGGCCAACTGCAATGTTGGCAATGTTCAGCTCCTTTTCTTGTGCTTAATGGTGAGTCCTTTCTACCTCCTCAAATCCCTTTCCTGCCATTCTCCCTTGCTTACAAGTCCTTTTCTCTGACTTTCCTCAAGACATTTTTCAGTGATGGATATTTTCAACTCTGCAGTTTCGTGAATTTTACTGTCCCTGAGTTCCATTGTTCAACTTGTGTTTATGGGAACTGGCCACAAAGCAGCGGGATTTCCTCAAGCCCTATACTGTTTCCATGGGCAACCCTAGCCTTTGGTCAATTCGTCTTCCTGATTGGAAATTAGAGTGACATGTGCCTGTCTGAACACCTAGGACTTGTCTCTCATTGTTCCTCATCCTTCCGCTTCATCCTCTGGACAAATTCCAAACTGTACGCAACAGGATGTTGACAGTGCTGCCATCTCCAAGTGGGGAGACTGTTAGTAAAGACGCTGGATGGGTGAACCCGAGCACCAGGAGATGAGGAGATGAGATGCCTTTTCCAAACTCTTCCCGATCAGACGGTATACCATCCTCTGGGTGTGACAGACATGTTTTAGCAGTAGGAAGAGTCCCATTCATGTAAGGAGAACACCAGGGCTTTTTCAAAATCAGTGTCTCCCCGAAACCCAAACTGGGGAATTTTTTAAGCTACGGCTACACATATGTTCATTAAGGGCCTTGGGAAGTAGGCAGAGTCCAAACTTTAGATGATTGAAGTCTTCAGGGTCAGAAGCACTCACCACCAGCTTCCCTTAGGTTACACTTTAACTGTCATTGATAGATGATGTCAATAAAAATATCTATTCTTTTTCAGATTATTTCCCCTTATAGGTTATTGCAAAATGTTGAGTGTAGTTCCCTGTGCTATACAGTAGTTCCTTGTTGATGATCTATTTTATACATAGCAGTGTGTATGTGTTAATCCCAAACTGTTAATTTATCCCTCCTCCGACCTTTCCCCTTTGGTAATAATAAATTATAAGATTTTATACTTCTCAGAAATGGGGGAGCTGAAAGAGAGGTATCATTTTCAATGGAAAAGCATTTAAAACAAGATTGAAGCTTTAACCAAGATTATTAGATGTACATCCTTGGAAAGAAATCACTTCGTTTCTCTAATATTGACCTGACAAATAAGACAAACCTTTTCACTGAACTTGCTTATAATAAAGTGATGGAAATATCCAATGGAAACGTTAGAAACATCTTATTTTACCCGAGCCTTATACACTGTTCTATGTTAACTACAGTTTGGCTCACACATCTGTTCATTGAGGTTACAATAGTCTCAATTTCTGTTACTGATCCTCCAGAGTGGACCTCAACAAGTGTCCCCCTGCGCAGTGTCATTGGGGCCAACAGATCGAGACTGAGTTTGGTTCACAAGCAAAGGAAACTTTATATTTTGATCAGAGAATGGAGAGGTGAGAGCATGCACTACCCCGTGGGCTGTGGGCTGGGCTGCTGTGTAGAGATCCTGTCAGAGTCAGTGGGAGGGAGGGGGCGGAGCTCTCGAGGGCCGGGTTGGCTGCAGCTCAGGCTCTATATCGCGGAGTCTGCACTGGGCCCCAGGAGCTGAGGTGTCGACCCAGCCATTCTGCACTAGGAAATCTGGTCTGAAGTGCCGGGTGTGGAACCTCTGCATGCGGGACCCTAGGAGCACATGAAATTAGACAAAGCACAAAGGATAAAAAAGGTTAGACTTGACTTTATTGCCCAGATTCTATTTTTATCTCCCAGGGATTTTTAATGGGCTTTGCTGGGGACAAACCCCTCCTCTGCCTTTTGTCCCGTTCCTCATTCTTGGAGTGCTGAGGGTGCAGACCCTTCTTCTGTAACTGCTGAGTGCTGAGTTGGGAGCCCTCATACCAAGGGGCGAGGGTCAGAGCTTCTCCCCAGCAGCCTCCAGGTGACGTTGATTGTCCCCAGGCCCCCTGCCTCCCTGCTCGTCCACCTGAGCACCAGCATTGGAAGCGTTATAGATTCTAATGACCTTTAAGGGTCCAGGAAAGAGATGTGCAGAGACGCTGTGGGGGCCGGTTTCACCCCGCCCCACATTTGTTCGGCCACCTTAGGCTGACCGTTTCTGCCAGCCTAGATGCTCTGACCAGTAGTCTGCGCTGTCTTCAATTAGGCCCCTGAATTAACGTACAAACAGCACCAGGTGTCAGAGCCCTGCCCGCTCAACTCCCAGACAGTCCAGGGTCAGTGGTGATCAAGGACCATGATGGCCACTGAGTCAACAGCCTTTTGAAGTAAACAGGAGTCCAGCCAGTCTTATTGGCCACCATCATCACGGTGTCTGTAGGCTTTTCTATGGTGACAGTGTGATATACGGTTCCCCCGCCAAGATTATTAGCTCCCCTCTGGGTACAGTAAGTCCTGCAAGCAGTAGTCTACTCTTTTGGGACACACTCTTGTTGTTTTATGAGAGAAACTCCAGGTCAAGTGATGTTCACACGAGTCGTCATGGTGTCCTGTTGCCCCCGGTTATCTCTCTGGATGTTGGAGTTGGAGGGCCTCCTCACTCGAGGTTGGTGTGTCCACGGAGCAAACCCTGCAACTTCAGGGCATGGTTGGTGGTTAGGATCACCACGTGGGGTCCTTTTCCCTTAGGAGGGAGGTGGCCTTTTGGGCTGCTGATTTCCAGGTTTTTAGATACTGCCAGTATCTTGGCCAGATGCGGCAGTGGGCCAAGCCCCTTGGTGACCATAGTTTATCCTACCTGGATGGCATTCTTGCATTGTTCCATTTCAAGTGGTCCCAGTTTTTGCACTAATTCTCCAATGGCGATTCACCTTTCACCAGGAATGTAAAGGTCAAAGGGTTTAGCTAAATTAGGGAGTTCCAGGGCAAGGGTCTGAATTGACTGCTCTTTCCATTCTTGAAAGGCCACTTCTGGATTCTATTCAAAAGGATCATCATCTTTTCCTTTCAGTGTTTCATATAATGGCCCAGCTAGTAGACTGCAGTTAGGGATCCAGAAGCAGCAAACCCTGGCCTCCCCAGGAACCCCTAAGCTGTCTTCTAGTTTTAGAAAGGAGTAAGGCCGAAAATGGTTTCTTCCCTTTCCTGGGATGGGCTTCTCTGACCTTCTGTGAGAATGAAGCCCAGGCAGGTCACCGCAGTCTGTGATATTTGAGCTTTTTCTTGGACAACTTCTATCCTTTATTGGCTTGGTAGTTCAGAGGCCTCCTTAGTAGGGCTGGCGATCAGAATGTCGTCTGCGTACTGAAGGAGGGTTTCCTTTTCCAGAGGTAGAACTTTTAGGTCTTTAGCTAAGGTTTCCCCAAAAATGGTGTGGGAATTTTTGCACCCTTGGGGCAAGACGGCCCGGAAGTATTGTTTTAGTTGTATGTTGAGTCCTGCCACTCACAAGCCAAAATTTCTTGTGACTCTGGGACTAATGGAATACAAAAGAAGGCATCATTGAAGACTAATACAGAATACCATGTCCTGGTGGTTGGTAGAATGACCAGCAGGGTGTAGGAATTAGGAGCAACTGGAGGTATATCCTCGGTGGCTTCACTGACTGTCCTGACATCCTTTACCAGGTCCCCAGCAGCCCATGGGGCTCTCGTGGTCAGACCAATCCCAGAATATGGAGCTCACCTGGGCAGGTACCCCACCCCCACCCCAGCCCACGGGGCTCTCGTGGTCAGGCCCCTCCCAGGATACAGAGCTACCCTTGCAGGTACCGTGGCAGGGCTGGGCACACAGGAACCGTGCACATAGCCCTCATTGCAGAGCACCCCCAGCTCACCTGTCGCTCAGAGCTGACACAGAGCACCTCAGAGCAGGACTTGAACTAACAAACAGCAGCTGCGACAGGTCTGTGACCCTGGGCATCACTCTGTGCGGCCTCCCTCCACCTGGTCTTCCAGAGACTTCCACTGCACCCGGGGCACCAGGCCTCTGTCTCCAACCACCACCCACCCCTCCTCTCCCTGACTCCTGGGTTCCTCTCATTAGGAGAGGGTTTTCTTGAAGTTGTCTCCCACTCATGGGCCAGATAAAATGATTAGAAAACAAGCCAAAGCTGCAGCCCCTTGTCTATCCTGACTCTCAGGAGCCCACACCTGTTCCTTGGACCTGGCCGGTTCAGCAATTTCCATTTTCTGCAACTGTGAGCCCCTGAGGGGTGATGATTGGCTGAGCTGGGCAGCCTAACCGTGCCGGCCAGCCCTCCCCAGGTGTGCCTGGGTTGAGATCAATATAAATACCACTCCAGGCAGCAAGAGCCCCTGCAGCCGTGCCTGACGCCATTTTCTCTGCCCTGTCAGCAGTCTCGGGGCTGGGCTGGTGGGAGGGAGTGAGAGGCCACGGCTTTGTGGGTGGCCCAGTGTGAGTGGGGCTCTGCTGGACTTTCTGCAGCAGGTGCCAGGCTGCCACCTGCTGAAGAAGAGGATGTGTCACCCATACCTGCTGCTGGAATTTCTCCCTGGGCAGAGGTGAGGAAGGAAAAAAGCAGTGGGGGCAGGGACAGGACGGGTATCTCAGGCAGGGAAATGGAAATCTTCCAGAAGAGCACCCAGGGCCAGGACCATCCTGGCTGGCCTGCAGGCACCAAGTCGGCCGGCATGCTGTCACTCGTGTGGCTCTATGGCCCTTCCTCTAGGCTTTCAAGTCCTTGTATATATTCAGGTGTTTTACCTGGGACGGGTGGGAATAGTTCAGCAGCAACTGGCCTGGGGCTCAGCTCACGTTTACTCACAGATGCCTCGGCACGGTGCCCCAGCTTTGCAATGAGGACGCTTGTTGCGTGGGGGCTGCTGGCTGAATGGGAGATGATTCCCCACCACTGACCAACTTCAGAATTGTTTACAACTGGAGCAAGTGCCCTGATACGGTTTTCCTCTGTGGAACTGGAGGGTTCTGTGTTTTATTTCTCTTTTTCGTTTTTGGTTCAAGGTAGATTTTATTCCTCTTTTTTGTATTTACAGATATAAGCATGGAAATAATTTATTCATATAAATACATGTATGTGAAGGGAATAATTGTTTTTTCTGTTTTATTTTTTAAATTTTATTTCTTTTCAATTGTGAATTTTATTTTATATTTTTATACAGCAGGTTCTTATTGGTTATCTATTTTATACATATAAATGTATACATGCCAATCCCAGTCTCTCAACTCCTCCCACCACCATCCCCCCAACAGCTTTCCCCCCTTGTTGTCCATACATTTGTTGTCTACATCTGTTGCTCTATTTATGCCTTGCAAAATGGTTAATCTGTACGGTTTTTCTAGGTTCCACATATATGCATGAATATACAAGATTTGTTTTTCTCTTTCTGACTTACTTCACTCTGTATGACAGTCTCTAGATCCATCGACGTCTCTACAAATGACCCAATTTCATTCCTTTTCATGGCTTAGTAATATTCCATTTTATATACGTACCACAGCTTTATGCATTCGTCTGTCTGTGGGCATTTAGGTTGCTTCCATTACCTCGATATTGTAAATAGTGATGCAATGAACATTGCGGTGAATGTCTCTTTTTGATTTATGGTTTTGTCTGGGTATATGTCCAGTACTGGGATTGCTGTATCATATGGTAATTCTATTGTTAGTTTCTTAAGAAACTCCATATTGTTCTCCATAGTGAATGTAACAATTTATATTCCCAACAATAGTGGAAGAGGGTTCCTTTTCTCCACACCCTTTCCAGCATTTATTGTTTGTAGATTTTCTGATGATGCCCATTCTATCAGGTGTGAGGTGATACCTCATTGTTGAGTCCATTTTGTTGAGCAAGGGGTAGGTCTTGTCTATTACACATTTGGCTTATGGAACAGTATCTGTGCTAATGTCAAACTCTGGTTTTATGCAGCACCCCAACTCACCTTCCCCCTTAAAAAAGCATAAGTTGCTTTTCTAAACTTGAGACCCTGTTCTGTTTTATAATTCAGTTCATGTGTAGCCAAGTTCACATTCCGTGTATTAGTGATATCTTATGATGTTTCTTTTTCTGTGTGACTTATTTCAGTTAGAATCATCAGACCTGAATCCACTCATTATGCTGCTACAGGCCTGATGACATAGATTTCATTGCTGAGTGATATTGCATTGTACATAAGTACCACAACTTCTTTATCCATTTTTCACTTTCTGCGATATTGAACTTGTACCGTAAACGAGGTTCTTGTAAACAGAGCCGTCCCAAACTTTGGGGTGGCTGTGTCTTTTTGATTTTAATTTCCCTAAGCTATAGGACCATAAGTGGAAGTGCCCTACGCTCTGTTGCTTTGTTTTTTAGATGTTTCAGGAAACACCATACACCTCTCCCGAGTGGCTGTTGGCAATTTACATCACGCCCATCAGCATAACAAGGCTCCCAGTTCTCCATGGCCTGTCCTGCCTTTCTGGATTTTACACTTTTTTCAGATGGCCCTTTTGACCAGGGGGAAGTGAGACTTCATTGTAGTGCAGATTTCCTTTGCAAGCTTGCTTGGTTGGCCAAAAAGGGCGTATGCGTTTTTTCCTGAATATATTCAGGAAAAAACGCATACGCCCTTTTTGGCCAAGTGCATCATTGTGGACGTTCTGCCTCTTTTCCTATGCTTTAAATGCAATTCCAGTCTACCTCCTGAAATCGGTTTCCTGCAATTCTGCCCCGCTTTCAAGTCCTCTTGGCAGCCTTACTTCAGTATATTTTTGGATGATAGCTGTCATTTATAACTCTGTAGGTTTGTGAATTACACTGCCCCTGAGCTCCTTTCTTCAACTCGATTTCTTGGGAGCTGGCCGCAACACCGCAGGATTGCTTCAGGCCCTAATCTGGTTCCGGCACGGCACGCTGAGCCTTTGGTTAATTCCTCTTCCTGGTGGGAAATGAGAGTTAAATTTGCCCGTCCAGACACCTCCAGCTAGTCTCTCATTGGTTCTCCCTATTCCTGTTCATCTTCCGCAGAAATTGCAAATGGGCCAAACAGGAGGTTAAAGGAACTGACTCTCCAAGTCGGGAGAGTGTTAGTAAAGCGTCTGGAATGTTGCACCCGAGTACCAGGGGACGAGAACTGAGACATATTGGAACACGTCTCCCGATCACACGGTTGATCATACTCTGGGACCAACGTGCATGTTTTAGCTGAAGGATGAATCCCTTAAACCTGGAGAGTTGAGACCCGTGGAATGGGTACCAAGCAATATGACTTCAAAGGGTCTTCATTTGCTCACCGAACCTCTCCAATCCTATCACTGCTGCGTTTATGCCCCTGTACACACGCTTGATTCTCTTTCAGAGACATAGCAATCCATCGGTTTTAAGATACTTACTAGTCAGGTACATTCTTAGGCGTTTAATATGGGCTGTTGAGTCCATTTCGTTGAGCAAGGAGTAGTTCTTGTCTATTCCATATTTGGCTTAAGGAACTTTATCTGTGCTCATTTCAATCTCTGGTTTTATGCAGCACACCAACTCACCTTTCCCCTTAAGCAAGCATAAGTTGGTTTTCTAAATTTGAGATCCTGTTCTGTTTTGTAATCCAGTTCCTGTGTGGCCAAGTTTACATTCCGTGTATTAGTGATATCTTATGATGTTTCTTTTTCTGTGTGACTTATTTCAGTTAGAATCATCATACCTGAATCCACTCATTATGCTGCTATGGGCCTGATGACATAGATTTCATTGCTGAGTGATATTGCATTGTACGTAAGTACCACAACTTCTTTATCCATTTTTCACTTTCTGCGATATTGAACTTGTACCGTAAATGAGGTTCTTGTAAACAGAGCCGTCCCAAACTTTGGGGTGGCTGTGTCTTTCTGATTTTAATTTCCCAAGCTACAGGACCATAAGTGGAAGTGCCCTAGGCTCTGTTGCTTTGTTTTTTAGATGTTTCAGGAAACACCATACACCTCTCCCGAGTGGCTGTTGGCAATTTACATCCCGCCCATCAGCATAACAAGGCTCCCAGTTCTCCATGGCCTGTCCTGCCTTTCTGGATTTTACACTTTTTTCAGATGGCCCTTTTGACCGGGGGGAAGTGAGACTTCATTGTAGTGCAGATTTCCTTTGCAAGCTTGCTTGGTTGGCCAAAAAGGGCGTATGCGTTTTTTCCTGAATATATTCAGGAAAAAACGCATACGCCCTTTTTGGCCAAGTGCATCATTGTGGACGTTCTGCCTCTTTTCCTATGCTTTAAATGCAATTCCAGTCTACCTCCTGAAATCGGTTTCCTGCAATTCTGCCCCGCTTTCACGTCCTCTTGGCAGCCTTACTTCAGTATATTTTTGGACGATAGCTGTCATTTATAAGTCTGCAGGTTTGTGAATTACAGTGCCCCTGAGCTCCTTTCTTCAACTCGCTTTCTTGGGAGCTGGCCGCAACACCGCAGGATTGCTTTAGGCCCTAATCTGGTTCCGGCACGGCACGCTGAGCCTTTGGTTAATTCCTCTTCCTGGTGGGAAATGAGAGTTAAATTTGCCCGTCCAGACACCTCCAGCTAGTCTCTCATTGGTTCTCCCTATTCCTGTTCATCTTCCTCAGAAATTGCAAATGGGCCAAACAGGAGGTTAAAGGCACTGACTCTCCAAGTCGGGAGAGTGTTAGTAAAGCGTCTGGAATGTTACACCCGAGTACCAGGGGACGAGAACTGAGGCATATTGGAACACGTCTCCCGATCACACGGTTGATCATACTCTGGGTTCCACGTGCATGTTTTAGCTGAAGGAAGAATCCCTTAAACCTGGAGAGTTGAGCCCCGTGGAATGGGTACCATGCAATATGACTTCAAAGGGTCTTCATTTGCTCACCGAACCTCTCCAATCCTATCACTGCTGCGTTTATGCCCCTGTACACACGCTTGATTCTCTTTCAGAGACATAGCAATCCATAGGTTTTACGATACTTACTAGTCAGGTACATTCTTAGGCGTTTAATATGAGGTGTTGAGTCCATTTCGTTGAGCAAGGAGTACTTTTTGTCTATTCTATATTTGGCTTAAGGAACTTTGTCTGTGCTCATTTCAATCTCTGGTTTTATGCAGCACCCCAACTCACCTTTCCCCTTAAGCAAGCATAAGTTGGTGTTCTAAATTTGAGACCCTGTTCTGTTTTGTAATCCAGTTCCTGTGTAGCCAAGTTTTCATCCCGTGTATTAGTGATATCTTATGATGTTTCTTTTTCTGTGTGACTTATTTCAGTTAGAATCATCATACCTGAATCCACTCATTATGCTGCTATGGGCCTGATGACATAGATTTCATTGCTGAGTGATATTGCATTGTACGTAAGTACCACAACTTCTTTATCCATTTTTCACTTTCTGCGATATTGAACTTGTACCGTAAACGAGGTTCTTGTAAACAGAGCCGTCCCAAACTTTGGGGTGGCTGTGTCTTTCTGATTTTAATTTCCCAAGCTACAGGACCATAAGTGGAAGTGCCCTAGGCTCTGTTGCTTTGTTTTTTAGATGTTTCAGGAAACACCATACACCTCTCCCGAGTGGCTGTTGGCAATTTACATCCCGCCCATCAGCATAACAAGGCTCCCAGTTCTCCATGGCCTGTCCTGCCTTTCTGGATTTTACACTTTTTTCAGATGGCCCTTTTGACCGGGGGGAAGTGAGACTTCATTGTAGTGCAGATTTCCTTTGCAAGCTTGCTTGGTTGGCCAAAAAGGGCGTATGCGTTTTTTCCTGAATATATTCAGGAAAAAACGCATACGCCCTTTTTGGCCAAGTGCATCATTGTGGACGTTCTGCCTCTTTTCCTATGCTTTAAATGCAATTCCAGTCTACCTCCTGAAATCGGTTTCCTGCAATTCTGCCCCGCTTTCAAGTCCTCTTGGCAGCCTTACTTCAGTATATTTTTGGACGATAGCTGTCATTTATAACTCTGCAGGTTTGTGAATTACAGTGCCCCTGAGCTCCTTTCTTCAACTCGCTTTCTTGGGAGCTGGCCGCAACACCGCAGGATTGCTTCAGGCCCTAATCTGGTTGGGGCACGGCACGCTGAGCCTTTGGTTAATTCCTCTTCCTGGTGGGAAATGAGAGTTAAATTTGCCCGACCAGACACCTCCAGCTAGTCTCTCATTGGTTCTCCCTATTCCTGTTCATCTTCCTCAGAAATTGCAAATGGGCCAAACAGGAGGTTAAAGGCACTGACTCTCCAAGTCGGGAGAGTGTTAGTAAAGCGTCTGGAATGTTACCCCCTAGTACCAGGGGACGAGAACTGAGACATATTGGAACACGTCTCCTGATCACACGGTTGATCATACTCTGGGTTCCACGTGCATGTTTTAGCTGAAGGAAGAATCCCTTAAACCTGGAGAGTTGAGCCCCGTGGAATGGGTACCATGCAATATGACTTCAAAGGGTCTTCATTTGCTCACCGAACCTCTCCAATCCTATCACTGCTGCGTTTATGCCCCTGTACACACGCTTGATTCTCTTTCAGAGACATAGCAATCCATAGGTTTTACGATACTTACTAGTCAGGTACATTCTTAGGCGTTTAATATGAGGTGTTGAGTCCATTTCGTTGAGCAAGGAGTACTTTTTGTCTATTCTATATTTGGCTTAAGGAACTTTGTCTGTGCTCATTTCAATCTCTGGTTTTATGCAGCACCCCAACTCACCTTTCCCCTTAAGCAAGCATAAGTTGGTGTTCTAAATTTGAGACCCTGTTCTGTTTTGTAATCCAGTTCCTGTGTAGCCAAGTTTTCATCCCGTGTATTAGTGATATCTTATGATGTTTCTTTTTCTGTGTGACTTATTTCAGTTAGAATCATCATACCTGAATCCACTCATTATGCTGCTACGGGCCTGATGACATAGATTTCATTGCTGAGTGATATTGCATTGTACGTAAGTACCACAACTTCTTTATCCATTTTTCACTTTCTGCGATATTGAACTTGTACCGTAAACGAGGTTCTTGTAAACAGAGCCGTCCCAAACATTGGGGTGGCTGTGTCTTTTTGATTTTAATTTCCCTAAGCTATAGGACCATAAGTGGAAGTGCCCTAGGCTCTCTTGCTTTGTTTTTTAGATGTTTCAGGAAACACCATACACCTCTCCCGAGTGGCTGTTGGCAATTTACATCCCGCCCATCAGCATAACAAGGCTCCCAGTTCTCCATGGCCTGTCCTGCCTTTCTGGATTTTACACTTTTTTCAGATGGCCCTTTTGACCGGGGGGAAGTGAGACTTCATTGTAGTGCAGATTTCCTTTGCAAGCTTGCTTGGTTGGCCAAAAAGGGCGTATGCGTTTTTTCCTGAATATATTCAGGAAAAAACGCATACGCCCTTTTTGGCCAAGTGCATCATTGTGGACGTTCTGCCTCTTTTCCTATGCTTTAAATGCAATTCCAGTCTACCTCCTGAAATCGGTTTCCTGCAATTCTGCCCCGCTTTCAAGTCCTCTTGGCAGCCTTACTTCAGTATATTTTTGGACGATAGCTGTCATTTATAACTCTGCAGGTTTGTGAATTACAGTGCCCCTGAGCTCCTTTCTTCAACTCGCTTTCTTGTGAGCTGGCCGCAACACCGCAGGATTGCTTCAGGCC
Source organism: Leucopleurus acutus (assembly GCF_964270905.1). Lineage (NCBI taxonomy): Eukaryota > Metazoa > Chordata > Mammalia > Artiodactyla > Delphinidae > Leucopleurus > Leucopleurus acutus. The sequence goes on along the minus strand of NW_028138632.1, from coordinate 44,352 downwards.
CTAATCTGGTTCCGGCACGGCACGCTGAGCCTTTGGTTAATTCCTCTTCCTGGTGGGAAATGAGAGTTAAATTTGCCCGTCCAGACACCTCCAGCTAGTCTCTCATTGGTTCTCCCTATTCCTGTTCATCTTCCTCAGAAATTGCAAATGGGCCAAACAGGAGGTTAAAGGCACTGACTCTCCAAGTCGGGAGAGTGTTAGTAAAGCGTCTGGAATGTTACACCCGAGTACCAGGGGACGAGAACTGAGACATATTGGAACACGTCTCCCGATCACACGGTTGATCATACTCTGGGTTCCACGTGCATGTTTTAGCTGAAGGAAGAATCCCTTAAACCTGGAGAGTTGAGCCCCGTGGAATGGGTACCATGCAATATGACTTCAAAGGGTCTTCATTTGCTCACCGAACCTCTCCAATCCTATCACTGCTGCGTTTATGCCCCTGTACACACGCTTGATTCTCTTTCAGAGACATAGCAATCCATAGGTTTTACGATACTTACTAGTCAGGTACATTCTTAGGCGTTTAATATGAGGTGTTGAGTCCATTTCGTTGAGCAAGGAGTACTTTTTGTCTATTCTATATTTGGCTTAAGGAACTTTGTCTGTGCTCATTTCAATCTCTGGTTTTATGCAGCACCCCAACTCACCTTTCCCCTTAAGCAAGCATAAGTTGGTGTTCTAAATTTGAGACCCTGTTCTGTTTTGTAATCCAGTTCCTGTGTAGCCAAGTTTTCATCCCGTGTATTAGTGATATCTTATGATGTTTCTTTTTCTGTGTGACTTATTTCAGTTAGAATCATCATACCTGAATCCACTCATTATGCTGCTACGGGCCTGATGACATAGATTTCATTGCTGAGTGATATTGCATTGTACGTAAGTACCACAACTTCTTTATCCATTTTTCACTTTCTGCGATATTGAACTTGTACCGTAAACGAGGTTCTTGTAAACAGAGCCGTCCCAAACTTTGGGGTGGCTGTGTCTTTTTGATTTTAATTTCCCTAAGCTATAGGACCATAAGTGGAAGTGCCCTAGGCTCTGTTGCTTTGTTTTTTAGATGTTTCAGGAAACACCATACACCTCTCCCGAGTGGCTGTTGGCAATTTACATCCCGCCCATCAGCATAACAAGGCTCCCAGTTCTCCATGGCCTGTCCTGCCTTTCTGGATTTTACACTTTTTTCAGATGGCCCTTTTGACCGGGGGGAAGTGAGACTTCATTGTAGTGCAGATTTCCTTTGCAAGCTTGCTTGGTTGGCCAAAAAGGGCGTATGCGTTTTTTCCTGAATATATTCAGGAAAAAACGCATACGCCCTTTTTGGCCAAGTGCATCATTGTGGACGTTCTGCCTCTTTTCCTATGCTTTAAATGCAATTCCAGTCTACCTCCTGAAATCGGTTTCCTGCAATTCTGCCCCGCTTTCAAGTCCTCTTGGCAGCCTTACTTCAGTATATTTTTGGACGATAGCTGTCATTTATAACTCTGCAGGTTTGTGAATTACAGTGCCCCTGAGCTCCTTTCTTCAACTCGCTTTCTTGTGAGCTGGCCGCAACACCGCAGGATTGCTTCAGGCCCTAATCTGGTTCCGGCACGGCACGCTGAGCCTTTGGTTAATTCCTCTTCCTGGTGGGAAATGAGAGTTAAATTTGCCCGTCCAGACACCTCCAGCTAGTCTCTCATTGGTTCTCCCTATTCCTGTTCATCTTCCTCAGAAATTGCAAATGGGCCAAACAGGAGGTTAAAGGCACTGACTCTCCAAGTCGGGAGAGTGTTAGTAAAGCGTCTGGAATGTTACACCCGAGTACCAGGGGACGAGAACTGAGACATATTGGAACACGTCTCCCGATCACACGGTTGATCATACTCTGGGTTCCACGTGCATGTTTTAGCTGAAGGAAGAATCCCTTAAACCTGGAGAGTTGAGCCCCGTGGAATGGGTACCATGCAATATGACTTCAAAGGGTCTTCATTTGCTCACCGAACCTCTCCAATCCTATCACTGCTGCGTTTATGCCCCTGTACACACGCTTGATTCTCTTTCAGAGACATAGCAATCCATAGGTTTTACGATACTTACTAGTCAGGTACATTCTTAGGCGTTTAATATGAGGTGTTGAGTCCATTTCGTTGAGCAAGGAGTACTTTTTGTCTATTCTATATTTGGCTTAAGGAACTTTGTCTGTGCTCATTTCAATCTCTGGTTTTATGCAGCACCCCAACTCACCTTTCCCCTTAAGCAAGCATAAGTTGGTGTTCTAAATTTGAGACCCTGTTCTGTTTTGTAATCCAGTTCCTGTGTAGCCAAGTTTTCATCCCGTGTATTAGTGATATCTTATGATGTTTCTTTTTCTGTGTGACTTATTTCAGTTAGAATCATCATACCTGAATCCACTCATTATGCTGCTACGGGCCTGATGACATAGATTTCATTGCTGAGTGATATTGCATTGTACGTAAGTACCACAACTTCTTTATCCATTTTTCACTTTCTGCGATATTGAACTTGTACCGTAAACGAGGTTCTTGTAAACAGAGCCGTCCCAAACTTTGGGGTGGCTGTGTCTTTTTGATTTTAATTTCCCTAAGCTATAGGACCATAAGTGGAAGTGCCCTAGGCTCTGTTGCTTTGTTTTTTAGATGTTTCAGGAAACACCATACACCTCTCCCGAGTGGCTGTTGGCAATTTACATCCCGCCCATCAGCATAACAAGGCTCCCAGTTCTCCATGGCCTGTCCTGCCTTTCTGGATTTTACACTTTTTTCAGATGGCCCTTTTGACCGGGGGGAAGTGAGACTTCATTGTAGTGCAGATTTCCTTTGCAAGCTTGCTTGGTTGGCCAAAAAGGGCGTATGCGTTTTTTCCTGAATATATTCAGGAAAAAACGCATACGCCCTTTTTGGCCAAGTGCATCATTGTGGACGTTCTGCCTCTTTTCCTATGCTTTAAATGCAATTCCAGTCTACCTCCTGAAATCGGTTTCCTGCAATTCTGCCCCGCTTTCAAGTCCTCTTGGCAGCCTTACTTCAGTATATTTTTGGACGATAGCTGTCATTTATAACTCTGCAGGTTTGTGAATTACAGTGCCCCTGAGCTCCTTTCTTCAACTCGCTTTCTTGTGAGCTGGCCGCAACACCGCAGGATTGCTTCAGGCCCTAATCTGGTTCCGGGACGGCATGCTGAGCCTTTGGTTAATTCCTCTTCCTGGTGGGAAATGAGAGTTAAATTTGCCCGTCCAGACACCTCCAGCTAGTCTCTCATTGGTTCTCCCTATTCCTGTTCATCTTCTGCAGAAATTGCAAATGGGCCAAACAGGAGGTTAAAGGCACTGACTCTCCAAGTCGGGAGAGTGTTAGTAAAGCGTCTGGAATGTTACACCCGAGTACCAGGGGACGAGAATTGAGACATATTGGAACACGTCTCCCGATCACACGGTTGATCATACTCTGGGTTCCACGTGCATGTTTTAGCTGAAGGAAGAATCCCTTAAACCTGGAGAGTTGAGACCCGTGGAATGGGTACCATGCAATATGACTTCAAAGGGTCTTCATTTGCTCACCGAACCTCTCCAATCCTATCACTGCTGCGTTTATGCCCCTGTACACATGCTTGATTTTCTTTCAGAGACATAGCAATCCATAGGTTTTAAGATACTTACTAGTCAGGTACATTCTTAGGCGTTTAATATGGGGTGTGGAGTCCATTTCGTTGAGCAAGGAGTAGTTCTTGTCTATTCCATATTTGGCTTAAGGAACTTTATCTGTGCTCATTTCAATCTCTGGTTTTATGCAGCACCCCAACTCACCTTTCCCCTTAAGCAAGCATAAGTTGGTTTTCTAAATTTGAGACCCTGTTCTGTTTTGTAATCCAGTTCCTGTGTAGCCAAGTTTACATTCGGTGTATTAGTGATATCTTATGATGTTTCTTTTTCTGTGTGACTTATTTCAGTTAGAATCATCATACCTGAATCCACTCATTATGCTGCTATGGGCCTGATGACATAGATTTCATTGCTGAGTGATATTGCATTGTACGTAAGTACCACAACTTCTTTATCCATTTTTCACTTTCTGCGATATTGAACTTGTACCGTAAACGAGGTTCTTGTAAACAGAGCCGTCCCAAACTTTGGGGTGGCTGTGTCTTTCTGATTTTAATTTCCCAAGCTACAGGACCATAAGTGGAAGTGCCCTAGGCTCTGTTGCTTTGTTTTTTAGATGTTTCAGGAAACACCATACACCTCTCCCGAGTGGCTGTTGGCAATTTACATCCCGCCCATCAGCATAACAAGGCTCCCAGTTCTCCATGGCCTGTCCTGCCTTTCTGGATTTTACACTTTTTTCAGATGGCCCTTTTGACCGGGGGGAAGTGAGACTTCATTGTAGTGCAGATTTCCTTTGCAAGCTTGCTTGGTTGGCCAAAAAGGGCGTATGCGTTTTTTCCTGAATATATTCAGGAAAAAACGCATACGCCCTTTTTGGCCAAGTGCATCATTGTGGACGTTCTGCCTCTTTTCCTATGCTTTAAATGCAATTCCAGTCTACCTCCTGAAATCGGTTTCCTGCAATTCTGCCCCGCTTTCAAGTCCTCTTGGCAGCCTTACTTCAGTATATTTTTGGACGATAGCTGTCATTTATAACTCTGCAGGTTTGTGAATTACAGTGCCCCTGAGCTCCTTTCTTCAACTCGCTTTCTTGGGAGCTGGCCGCAACACCGCAGGATTGCTTCAGGCCCTAATCTGGTTCCGGCACGGCACGCTGAGCCTTTGGTTAATTCCTCTTCCTGGTGGGAAATGAGAGTTAAATTTGCCCGTCCAGACACCTCCAGCTAGTCTCTCATTGGTTCTCCCTATTCCTGTTCATCTTCCTCAGAAATTGCAAATGGGCCAAACAGGAGGTTAAAGGCACTGACTCTCCAAGTCGGGAGAGTGTTAGTAAAGCGTCTGGAATGTTACACCCGAGTACCAGGGGACGAGAACTGAGACATATTGGAACACGTCTCCCGATCACACGGTTGATCATACTCTGGGTTCAACGTGCATGTTTTAGCTGAAGGAAGAATCCCTTAAACCTGGAGAGTTGAGACCCGTGGAATGGGTACCATGCAATATGACTTCAAAGGGTCTTCATTTGCTCACCGAACCTCTCCAATCCTATCACTGCTGCGTTTATGCCCCTGTACACACGCTTGATTCTCTTTCAGAGACATAGCAATCCATAGGTTTTAAGATACTTACTAGTCAGGTACATTCTTAGGCGTTTAATATGAGGTGTTGAGTCCATTTCGTTGAGCAAGGAGTACTTTTTGTCTATTCTATATTTGGCTTAAGGAACTTTGTCTGTGCTCATTTCAATCTCTGGTTTTATGCAGCACCCCAACTCACCTTTCCCCTTAAGCAAGCATAAGTTGGTGTTCTAAATTTGAGACCCTGTTCTGTTTTGTAATCCAGTTCCTGTGTAGCCAAGTTTACATCCCGTGTATTAGTGATATCTTATGATGTTTCTTTTTCTGTGTGACTTATTTCAGTTAGAATCATCATACCTGAATCCACTCATTATGCTGCTACGGGCCTGATGACATAGATTTCATTGCTGAGTGATATTGCATTGTACGTAAGTACCACAACTTCTTTGTCCATTTTTCACTTTCTGCGATATTGAACTTGTACCGTAAACGAGGTTCTTGTAAACAGAGCCGTCCCAAACTTTGGGGTGGCTGTGTCTTTTTGATTTTAATTTCCCTAAGCTATAGGACCATAAGTGGAAGTGCCCTAGGCTCTGTTGCTTTGTTTTTTAGATGTTTCAGGAAACACCATACACCTCTCCAGAGTGGCTGTTGGCAATTTACATCACGCCCATCAGCATAACAAGGCTCCCAGTTCTCCATGGCCTGTCCTGCCTTTCTGGATTTTACACTTTTTTCAGATGGCCCTTTTGACCGGGGGGAAGTGAGACTTCATTGTAGTGCAGATTTCCTTTGCAAGCTTGCTTGGTTGGCCAAAAAGGGCGTATGCGTTTTTTCCTGAATATATTCAGGAAAAAACGCATACGCCCTTTTTGGCCAAGTGCATCATTGTGGACGTTCTGCCTCTTTTCCTATGCTTTAAATGCAATTCCAGTCTACCTCCTGAAATCGGTTTCCTGCAATTCTGCCCCGCTTTCAAGTCCTCTTGGCAGCCTTACTTCAGTATATTTTTGGACGATAGCTGTCATTTATAACTCTGCAGGTTTGTGAATTACAGTGCCCATGAGCTCCTTTCTTCAACTCGCTTTCTTGTGAGCTGGCCGCAACACTGCAGGATTGCTTCAGGCCCTAATCTGGTTCTGGCACGGCACGCTGAGCCTTTGGTTAATTCCTCTTCCTCGTGGGAAATGAGAGTTAAATTTGCCCGTCCAGACACCTCCAGCTAGTCTCTCATTGGTTCTCCCTATTCCTGTTCATCTTCCTCAGAAATTGCAAATGGGCCAAACAGGAGGTTAAAGGCACTGACTCTCCAAGTCGGGAGAGTGTTAGTAAAGCGTCTGGAATGTTGCACCTGAGTACCAGGGGACGAGAACTGAGACATATTGGAACATGTCTCCCGATCACACTGTTGATCATACTCTGGGTTCCACGTGCATGTTTTACCTGAAGACAGAATCCCTTAAACCTGGAGAGTTGAGACCCGTGGAATGGGTACCATGCAATATGACTTCAAAGGGTCTTCATTTGCTCACCGAACCTCTCCAATCCTATCACTGCTGCGTTTATGCCCCTGTACACACGCTTGATTTTCTTTCGGAGACATAGCAATCCATAGGTTTGAAAATTCTTACTAGTCAGGTACATTCTTAGGCGTTTAATATGGGGTGTTGAGTCCATTTCGTTGAGCAAGGAGTAGTTCTTGTCTATTCTATATTTGGCTTAAGGAACTTTATCTGTGCTCATTTCAATCTCTGGTTTTATGCAGCACCCCAACTCACCTTTCCCCTTAAGCAAGCATAAGTTGGTTTTCTAAATTTGAGACCCTATTCTGTTTTGTAATCCAGTTCCTGTGTAGCCAAGTTTACATTCCGTGTATTAGTGATATCTTATGATGTTTCTTTTTCTGTGTGACTTATTTCAGTTAGAATCATCATACCTGAATCCACTCATTATGCTGCTATGGGCCTGATGACATAGATTTCATTGCTGAGTGATATTGCATTGTACGTAAGTACCACAACTTCTTTATCCATTTTTCACTTTCTGCGATATTGAACTTGTACCGTAAACGAGGTTCTTGTAAACAGAGCCGTCCCAAACTTTGGGGTGGCTGTGTCTTTCTGATTTTAATTTCCCAAACTACAGGACCATAAGTGGAAGTGCCCTAGGCTCTGTTGCTTTGTTTTTTAGATGTTTCAGGAAACACCATACACCTCTCCCGAGTGGCTGTTGGCAATTTACATCCCGCCCATCAGCATAACAAGGCTCCCAGTTCTCCATGGCCTGTCCTGCCTTTCTGGATTTTACACTTTTTTCAGATGGCCCTTTTGACCGGGGGGAAGTGAGACTTCATTGTAGTGCAGATTTCCTTTGCAAGCTTGCTTGGTTGGCCAAAAAGGGCGTATGCGTTTTTTCCTGAATATATTCAGGAAAAAACGCATACGCCCTTTTTGGCCAAGTGCATCATTGTGGACGTTCTGCCTCTTTTCCTATGCTTTAAATGCAATTCCAGTCTACCTCCTGAAATCGGTTTCCTGCAATTCTGCCCCGCTTTCAAGTCCTCTTGGCAGCCTTACTTCAGTATATTTTTGGACGATAGCTGTCATTTATAACTCTGCAGGTTTGTGAATTACAGTGCCCCTGAGCTCCTTTCTTCAACTCGCTTTCTTGTGAGCTGGCCGCAACACCGCAGGATTGCTTCAGGCCCTAATCTGGTTCCGGCACGGCACGCTGAGCCTTTGGTTAATTCCTCTTCCTGGTGGGAAATGAGAGTTAAATTTGCCCGTCCAGACACCTCCAGCTAGTCTCTCATTGGTTCTCCCTATTCCTGTTCATCTTCCGCAGAAATTGCAAATGGGCCAAACAGGAGGTTAAAGGCACTGACTCTCCAAGTCGGGAGAGTGTTAGTAAAGCGTCTGGAATGTTGCACCCGAGTACCAGGGGACGAGAACTGAGACATATTGGAACACGTCTCCCGATCACACGGTTGATCATACTCTGGGTTCCACGTGCATGTTTTAGCTGAAGGAAGAATCCCTTAAACCTGGAGAGTTGAGCCCCGTGGAATGGGTACCATGCAATATGACTTCAAAGGGTCTTCATTTGCTCACCGAACCTCTCCAATCCTATCACTGCTGCGTTTATGCCCCTGTACACACGCTTGATTCTCTTTCAGAGACATAGCAATCCATAGGTTTTAAGATACTTACTAGTCAGGTACATTCTTAGGCGTTTAATATGAGGTGTTGAGTCCATTTCGTTGAGCAAGGAGTACTTTTTGTCTATTCTATATTTGGCTTAAGGAACTTTGTCTGTGCTCATTTCAATCTCTGGTTTTATGCAGCACCCCAACTCACCTTTCCCCTTAAGCAAGCATAAGTTGGTGTTCTAAATTTGAGACCCTGTTCTGTTTTGTAATCCAGTTCCTGTGTAGCCAAGTTTACATCCCGTGTATTAGTGATATCTTATGATGTTTCTTTTTCTGTGTGACTTATTTCAGTTAGAATCATCATACCTGAATCCACTCATTATGCTGCTACGGGCCTGATGACATAGATTTCATTGCTGAGTGATATTGCATTGTACGTAAGTACCACAACTTCTTTATCCATTTTTCACTTTCTGCGATATTGAACTTGTACCGTAAACGAGGTTCTTGTAAACAGAGCCGTCCCAAACTTTGGGGTGGCTGTGTCTTTTTGATTTTAATTTCCCTAAGCTATAGGACCATAAGTGGAAGTGCCCTAGGCTCTGTTGCTTTGTTTTTTAGATGTTTCAGGAAACACCATACACCTCTCCCGAGTGGCTGTTGGCAATTTACATCCCGCCCATCAGCATAACAAGGCTCCCAGTTCTCCATGGCCTGTCCTGCCTTTCTGGATTTTACACTTTTTTCAGATGGCCCTTTTGACCGGGGGGAAGTGAGACTTCATTGTAGTGCAGATTTCCTTTGCAAGCTTGCTTGGTTGGCCAAAAAGGGCGTATGCGTTTTTTCCTGAATATATTCAGGAAAAAACGCCTTCCCCCTTTTTGGCCAAGTGCATCATTGTGGACGTTCTGCCTCTTTTCCTATGCTTTAAATACAATTCCAGTCTACCTCCTGAAATCGGTTTCCTGCAATTCTGCCCCGCTTTCAAGTCCTCTTGGCAGCCTTACTTCAGTATATTTTTGGACGATAGCTGTCATTTATAACTCTGCAGGTTTGTGAATTACAGTGCCCATGAGCTCCTTTCTTCAACTCGCTTTCTTGTGAGCTGGCCGCAACACCGCAGGATTGCTTCAGGCCGTAATCTGGTTCTGGCACGGCACGCTGAGCCTTTGGTTAATTCCTCTTCCTGGTGGGAAATGAGAGTTAAATTTGCCCGTCCAGACACCTCCACCTAGTCTCTCATTGGTTCTCCCTATTCCTGTTCATCTTCCTCAGAAATTGCAAATGGGCCAAACAGGAGGTTAAAGGCACTGACTCTCCAAGTCGGGAGAGTGATAGTAAAGCGTCTGGAATGTTGCACCTGAGTACCAGGGGACGAGAACTGAGACATATTGGAACATGTCTCCCGAGCACACTGTTGATCATACTCTGGGTTCCACGTGCATGTTTTACCTAAAGACAGAATCCCTTAAACCTGGAGAGTTGAGACCCGTGGAATGGGTACCATGCAATATGACTTCAAAGGGTCTTCATTTGCTCACCGAACCTCTCCAATCCTATCACTGCTGCGTTTATGCCCCTGTACACACGCTTGATTTTCTTTCAGAGACGTAGCAATCCATAGGTTTTAAGATACTTACTAGTCAGGTACATTCTTAGGCGTTTAATATGGGGTGTTGAGTCCATTTCGCTGAGCAAGGAGTAGTTCTTGTCTATTCCATATTTGGCTTAAGAAACTTTATCTGTGCTCATTTCAATCTCTGGTTTTATGCAGCACCCCAACTCACCTTTCCACTTAAGCAAGCATAAGTTGGTTTTCTAAATTTGAGACCCTGTTCTGTTTTGTAATCCAGTTCCTGTGTAGCCAAGTTTACATTCCGTGTATTAGTGATATCTTATGATGTTTCTTTTTCTCTGTGACTTATTTCAGTTAGAATCATCATACCTGAATCCACTCATTATGCTGCTACGGGCCTGATGACATAGATTTCATTGCTGAGTGATATTGCATTGAACGTATGTAACACAACTTCTTTATCCATTTTTCACTTTCTGTGATATTGAACTTGTACCGTAAACGAGGTTCTTGTAAACAGAGCCTTCCCAAATTTTGGGGTGGCTGTGTCTTTTTGATTTTAATTTCCCTAAGCTATAGGACCATAAGTGTAAGTGCCCTAGGCTCTGTTGCTTTGTTTTTTAGATGTTTCAGGAAACACCATACACCTCTCCTGAGTGGCTGTTGGCAATTGACATCACGCCCATCAGCATAACAAGGCTCCCAGTTCTCCATGGCCTGTCCTGCCTTTCTGGATTTTACACTTTTTTCAGATGGCCCTTTTGACCGGGGGGAAGTGAGACTTCATTGTAGTGCAGATTTCCTTTGCAAGCTTGCTTGGTTGGCCAAAAAGGGCGTATGCGTTTTTTCCTGAATATATTCAGGAAAAAACGCATACGCCCTTTTTGGCCAAGTGCATCATTGTGGACGTTCTGCCTCTTTTCCTATGCTTTAAATGCAATTCCAGTCTACCTCCTGAAATCGGTTTCCTGCAATTATGCCCCGCTTTCAAGTCCTCTTGGCAGCCTTACTTCAGTATATTTTTGGACGATAGCTGTCATTTATAACTCTGCAGGTTTGTGAATTACAGTGCCCATGAGCTCCTTTCTTCAACTCGCTTTCTTGGGAGCTGGCCGCAACACCGCAGGATTGCTTCAGGCCCTAATCTGGTTCCGGCACGGAACGCTGAGCCTTTGGTTAATTCCTCTTCCTGGTGGGAAATGAGAGTTAAATTTGCCCGTCCAGACACCTCCAGCTAGTCTCTCATTGGTTCTCCCTATTCCTGTTCATCTTCCTCAGAAATTGCAAATGGGCCAAACAGGAGGTTAAAGGCACTGACTCTCCAAGTCGGGAGAGTGTTAGTAAAGCGTCTGGAATGTTACACCCGAGTACCAGGGGACGAGAATTGAGACATATTGGAACACGTCTCCCGATCACACGGTTGATCATACTCTGGGTTCCACGTGCATGTTTTAGCTGAAGGAAGAATCCCTTAAACCTGGATAGTTGAGACCCGTGAAATGGGTACCATGCAATATGACTTCAAAGGGTCTTCATTTGCTCACCGAACCTCTCCAATCCTATCACTGCTGCGTTTATGCCCCTGTACACACGCTTGATTGTCTTTCAGAGACATAGCAATCCATAGGTTTTAAGATACTTACTAGTCAGGTACATTCTTAGGCGTTTAATATGAGGTGTTGAGTCCATTTCGTTGAGCAAGGAGTAGTTTTTGTCTATTCTATATTTGGCTTAAGGAACTTTGTCTGTGCTCATTTCAATCTCTGGTTTTATGCAGCACCCCAACTCACCTTTCCCCTTAAGCAAGCATAAGTTGGTTTTCTAAATTTGAGACCCTGTTCTGTTTTGTAATCCAGTTCCTGTGTAGCCCAGTTTACATCCCGTGTATTAGTGATATCTTATGATGTTTCTTTTTCTGTGTGACTTATTTCAGTTAGAATCATCATACCTGAATCCACTCATTATGCTGCTACGGGCCTGATGACATAGATTTCATTGCTGAGTGATATTGCATTGTACGTAAGTACCACAACTTCTTTATCCATTGTTCACTTTCTGCGCTATTGAACTTGTACCGTAAATGAGGTTCTTGTAAACAGAGCCGTCCCAAACTTTGGGGTGGCTGTGTCTTTTTGATTTTAATTTCCCTAAGCTATAGGACCATAAGTGGAAGTGCCCTAGGCTCTGTTGCTTTGTTTTTTAGATGTTTCAGGAAACACCATACACCTCTCCCGAGTGGCTGTTGGCAATTTACATCACGCCCATCAGCATAACAAGGCTCCCAGTTCTCCATGGCCTGTCCTGCCTTTCTGGATTTTACACTTTTTTCAGATGGCCCTTTTGACCGGGGGGAAGTGAGACTTCATTGTAGTGCAGATTTCCTTTGCAAGCTTGCTTGGTTGGCCAAAAAGGGCGTATGCGTTTTTTCCTGAATATATTCAGGAAAAAACGCATACGCCCTTTTTGGCCAAGTGCATCATTGTGGACGTTCTGCCTCTTTTCCTATGCTTTAAATGCAATTCCAGTCTACCTCCTGAAATCGGTTTCCTGCAATTCTGCCCCGCTTTCAAGTCCTCTTGGCAGCCTTACTTCAGTATATTTTTGGACGATAGCTGTCATTTATAACTCTGCAGGTTTGTGAATTACAGTGCCCCTGAGCTCCTTTCTTCAACTCGCTTTCTTGGGAGCTGGCCGGAACACCGCAGCATTGCTTCAGGCCCTAATCTGGTTCCGGCACGGCACGCTGAGCCTTTGGTTAATTCCTCTTCCTGGTGGGAAATGAGAGTTAAATTTGCCCGTCCAGACACCTCCAGCTAGTCTCTCTTTGGTTCTCCCTATTCCTGTTCATCTTCCGCAGAAATTGCAAACTGGGCCAAACAGGAGTTTAAAGGCACTGACTCTCCAAGTCGGGAGAGTGTTAGTAAAGCGTCTGGAAAGTTGCACCCGAGTACCAGGGGACGAGAACTGAGACATATTGGAACACGTCTCCCGATCACACGGTTGATCATACTCTGGGTTCCACGTGCATGTTTTACCTGAAGGCAGAGTCCCTTAAACCTGGAGAGTTGAGACCCGTGGAATGGGTACCATGCAATATGACTTCAAAGGGTCTTCATTTGCTCACCGAACCTCTCCAATCCTATCACTGCTGCGTTTATGCCCCTGTACACACGCTTGATTTTCTTTCAGAGACATAGCAATCCATAGGTTTTAAGATACTTACTAGTCAGGTACATTCTTAGGCGTTTAATATGGGGTGTTGAGTCCATTTCGTTGAGCAAGGAGTAGTTCTTGTCTATTCTATATTTGGCTTAAGGAACTTTATCTGTGCTCATTTCAATCTCTGGTTTGATGCAGTACCCCAACTCACCTTTCCCCTTAAGCAAGCATAAGTTGGTTTTCTAAATTTGAGACCCTGTTCTGTTTTGTAATCCAGTTCCTGTGTAGCCAAGTTTACATCCCGTGTATTAGTGATATCTTATGATGTTTCTTTTTCTGTGTGACTTATTTCAGTTAGAATCATCATACCTGAATCCGCTCATTATGCTGCTACGGGCCTGATGACATAGATTTCATTGCTGAGTGATATTGCATTGTACGTAAGTACCACAACTTCTTTATCCATTTTTCACTTTCTGCGCTATTGAACTTGTACCGTAAACGAGGTTCTTGTAAACAGAGCCGTCCCAAACTTTGGGGTGGCTGTGTCTTTTTGATTTTAATTTCCCTAAGCTATAGGACCATAAGTGGAAGTGCCCTAGGCTCTGTTGCTTTGTTTTTTAGATGTTTCAGGAAACACCATACACTTCTCCCCAGTGGCTGTTGCCAATTTACATCCCGCCCATCAGCATAACAAGGCTCCCAGTTCTCCATGGCCTTTCCTGCCTTTCTGGATTTTACACTTTTTTCAGATGGCCCTTTTGACCGGGGGGAAGTGAGACTTCATTGTAGTGCAGATTTCCTTTGCAAGCTTGCTTGGTTGGCCAAAAAGGGCGTATGCGTTTTTTCCTGAATATATTCAGGAAAAAACGCATACGGCCTTTTGGCCAAGTGCATCATTGTTGACGTTCTGCCTCTTTTCCTATGCTTTAAATGCAATTCCAGTCTACCTCCTGAAATCGGTTTCCTGCAATTCTGCCCCGCTTTCAAGTCCTCTTGGCAGCCTTACTTCAGTATATTTTTGGACGATAGCTGTCATTTATAACTCTGCAGGTTTGTGAATTACAGTGCCCCTGAGCTCCTTTCTTCAACTCGCTTTCTTGTGAGCTGGCCGCAACACCGCAGGATTGCTTCAGGCCCTAATCTGGTTCCGGCACGGCACGCTGAGCCTTTGGTTAATTCCTCTTCCTGGTGGGAAATGAGAGTTAAATTTGCCCGTCCAGACACCTCCAGCTAGTCTCTCATTGGTTCTCCCTATTCCTGTTCATCTTCCTCAGAAATTGCAAATGGGCCAAACAGGAGGTTAAAGGCACTGACTCTCCAAGTCGGGAGAGTGTTAGTAAAGCGTCTGGAATGTTACACCCGAGTACCAGGGGACGAGAATTGAGACATATTGGAACACGTCTCCCGATCACACGGTTGATCATACTCTGGGTTCCACGTGCATGTTTTACCTGAAGGCAGAATCCCTGAAACCTGGAGAGTTGAGACCCGTGGAATGGGTACCATGCAATATGACTTCAAAGGGTCTTCATTTGCTCACCGAACCTCTCCAATCCTATCACTGCTGCGTTTATGCCCCTGTACACACGCTTGATTGTCTTTCAGAGACATAGCAATCCATAGGTTTTAAGATACTTACTAGTCAGGTACATTCTTAGGCGTTTAATATGAGGTGTTGAGTCCATTTCGTTGAGCAAGGAGTAGTTTTTGTCTATTCTATATTTGGCTTAAGGAACTTTGTCTGTGCTCATTTCAATCTCTGGTTTTATGCAGCACCCCAACTCACCTTTCCCCTTAAGCAAGCATAAGTTGGTTTTCTAAATTTGAGACCCTGTTCTGTTTTGTAATCCAGTTCCTGTGTAGCCCAGTTTACATCCCGTGTATTAGTGATATCTTATGATGTTTCTTTTTCTGTGTGACTTATTTCAGTTAGAATCATCATACCTGAATCCACTCATTATGCTGCTACGGGCCTGATGACATAGATTTCATTGCTGAGTGATATTGCATTGTACGTAAGTATCACAACTTCTTTATCCATTTTTCACTTTCTGCGCTATTGAACTTGTACCGTAAATGAGGTTCTTGTAAACAGAGCCGTCCCAAACTTTGGGGTGGCTGTGTCTTTTTGATTTTAATTTCCCTAAGCTATAGGACCATAAGTGGAAGTGCCCTAGGCTCTGTTGCTTTGTTTTTAGATGTTTCAGGAAACACCATACACCTCTCCCGAGTGGCTGTTGGCAATTTACATCCCGCCCATCAGCATAACAAGGCTCCCAGTTCTCCATGGCCTGTCCTGCCTTTCTGGATTTTACACTTTTTTCAGATGGCCCTTTTGACCGGGGGGAAGTGAGACTTCATTGTAGTGCAGATTTCCTTTGCAAGCTTGCTTGGTTGGCCAAAAAGGGCGTATGCGTTTTTTCCTGAATATATTCAGGAAAAAACGCATACGCCTTTTTTGGCCAAGTGCATCATTGTGGACGTTCTGCCTCTTTTCCTATGCTTTAAATGCAATTCCAGTCTACCTCCTGAAATCGGTTTCCTGCAATTCTGCCCCGCTTTCAAGTCCTCTTGGCAGCCTTACTTCAGTATATTTTTGGACGATAGCTGTCATTTATAACTCTGTAGGTTTGTGAATTACAGTGCCCATGAGCTCCTTTCTTCAACTCGCTTTCTTGTGAGCTGGCCGCAACACCGCAGGATTGCTTCAGGCCCTAATCTGGTTCCGGCACGGCACGCTGAGCCTTTGGTTAATTCCTCTTCCTCGTGGGAAATGAGAGTTAAATTTGCCCGTCCAGACACCTCCACCTAGTCTCTCATTGGTTCTCCCTATTCCTGTTCATCTTCCTCAGAAATTGCAAATGGGCCAAACAGGAGGTTAAAGGCACTGACTCTCCAAGTCGGGAGAGTGTTAGTAAAGCGTCTGGAATGTTGCACCTGAGTACCAGGGGACGAGAACTGAGACATATTGGAACATGTCTCCCGATCACACTGTTGATCATACTCTGGGTTCCACGTGCATGTTTTAGCTGAAGGAAGAATCCCTTAAACCTGGAGAGTTGAGACCCGTGGAATGGGTACCATGCAATATGACTTCAAAGGGTCTTCATTTGCTCACAGAACCTCTCCAATCCTATCACTGCTGCGTTTATGCCCCTGTACACATGCTTGATTTTCTTTCAGAGACATAGCAATCCATAGGTTTTAAGATACTTACTAGTCAGGTACATTCTTAGGCGTTTAATATGGGGTGTTGAGTCCATTTCGTTGAGCAAGGAGTAGTTCTTGTCTATTCCATATTTGGCTTAAGGAACTTTATCTGTGCTCATTTCAATCTCTGGTTTTATGCAGCACCCCAACTCACCTTTCCCCTTAAGCAAGCATAAGTTGGTTTTCTAAATTTGAGACCCTGTTCTGTTTTGTAATCCAGTTCCTGTGTAGCCAAGTTTACATTCCGTGTATTAGTGATATCTTATGATGTTTCTTTTTCTGTGTGACTTATTTCAGTTAGAATCATCATACCTGAATCCACTCATTATGCTGCTATGGGCCTGATGACATAGATTTCATTGCTGAGTGATATTGCATTGTACGTAAGTACCACAACTTCTTTATCCATTTTTCACTTTCTGCGCTATTGAACTTGTACCGTAAACGAGGTTCTTGTAAACAGAGCCGTCCCAAACTTTGGGGTGGCTGTGTCTTTCTGATTTTAATTTCCCAAGCTACAGGACCATAAGTGGAAGTGCCCTAGGCTCTGTTGCTTTTTTTTTTAGATGTTTCAGGAAACACCATACACCTCTCCCGAGTGGCTCTTGGCAATTTACATCCCGCCCATCAGCATAACAAGGCTCCCAGTTCTCCATGGCCTGTCCTGCCTTTCTGGATTTTACACTTTTTTCAGATGGCCCTTTTGACCGGGGGGAAGTGAGACTTCATTGTAGTGCAGATTTCCTTTGCAAGCTTGCTTGGTTGGCCAAAAAGGGCGTATGCGTTTTTTCCTGAATATATTCAGGAAAAAACGCATACGCCCTTTTTGGCCAAGTGCATCATTGTGGACGTTCTGCCTCTTTTCCTATGCTTTAAATGCAATTCCAGTCTACCTCCTGAAATCGGTTTCCTGCAATTCTGCCCCGCTTTCAAGTCCTCTTGGCAGCCTTACTTCAGTATATTTTTGGACGATAGCTGTCATTTATAACTCTGCAGATTTGTGAATTACAGTGCCCCTGAGCTCCTTTCTTCAAATCGCTTTCTTGTGAGCTGGCCGCAACACCGCAGGATTGCTTCAGGCCCTAATCTGGTTCCGGCACGGCACGCTGAGCCTTTGGTTAATTCCTCTTCCTGGTGGGAAATGAGAGTTAAATTTGCCCGTCCAGACACCTCCAGCTAGTCTCTCATTGGTTCTCCCTATTCCTGTTCATCTTCCGCAGAAATTGCAAATGGGCCAAACAGGAGGTTAAAGGCACTGACTCTCCAAGTCGGGAGAGTGTTAGTAAAGCGTCTGGAATGTTGCACCCGAGTACCAGGGGACGAGAACTGAGACATATTGGAACACGTCTCCCGATCATACGGATTATCATACTCTGGGTTCCACATGCATGTTTTAGCTGAAGGAAGAATCCCTTAAACCTGGAGAGTTGAGACCCGTGGAATGGGTACCATGCAATATGACTTCAAAGGGTCTTCATTTGCTCACCGAACCTCTCCAATCCTATCACTGCTGCCTTTTTGCCCCTTTACACAAGCTTGATTCTCTTTCGGAGACATAGCAATCAATAGGTTTGAAAATTCTTACTAGTCAGGTACATTCTTAGGCGTTTAATATGGGGTGTTGAGTCCATTTCGTTGAGCAAGGAGTAGTTCTTGTCTATTCCATATTTGGCTTAAGGAACTTTATCTGTGCTCATTTCAATCTCTGGTTTTAGGCAGCACCCCAACTCACCTTTCCCCTTAAGCAAGCATAAGTTGGTTTTTTAAATTTAAGGCCCTGTTCTGTTTTGTAATCCAGTTCCTGTGTAGCCAAGTTTACATTCCGTGTATTAGTGATATCTTATGATGTTTCTTTTTCTGTGATACTTATTTCAGTTAGAATCATCATACCTGAATCCACTCTTTATGCTGCTATGGGCCTGAAGACATAGATTTCATTGCTGAGTGATAATGCATTGTACGTAAGTACCACAACTTCTTTATCCATTTTTCGCTTTCTGCGATATTGAACTTGTAGCGTAAACCAGGTACTTGTAAACAGAGCCGTCCCAAACTTTGGGGTGGCTGTGTCTTTTTGATTTTAATTTCCCTAAGCTATAGGACCATAAGTGGAAGTGCCCTAGGTTCTGTTGCTTTGTTTTTTAGATGTTTCAGGAAACACCATACACTTCTCCCGAGTGGCTGTTGCCAATTTACATCCCGCCCATCAGCATAACAAGGCTCCCAGTTCTCCATGGCCTTTCCTGCCTTTCTGGATTTTACACTTTTTTCAGATGGCCCTTTTGACCGGGGGGAAGTGAGACTTCATTGTAGTGCAGATTTCCTTTGCAAGCTTGCTTGGTTGGCCAAAAAGTGCGTATGCGTTTTTTCCTGAATATATTCAGGAAAAAACGCATACGCTCTTTTGGCCAAGTGCATCATTGTTGACGTTCTGCCTCTTTTCCTATGCTTTAAATGCAATTCCAGTCTACCTCCTGAAATCGGTTTCCTGCAATTCTGCCCCGCTTTCAAGTCCTCTTGGCAGCCTTACTTCAGTATATTTTTGGACGATAGCTGTCATTTATAACTCTGCAGGTTTGTGAATTACAGTGCCCCTGAGCTCCTTTCTTCAACTCGCTTTCTTGGGAGCTGGCCGGAACACCACAGCATTGCTTCAGGCCCTAATCTGGTTCCGGCACGGCACGCTGAGCCTTTGGTTAATTCCTCTTCCTGGTGGGAAATGAGAGTTAAATTTGCCCGTCCAGACACCTCCAGCTAGTCTCTCTTTGGTTCTCCCTATTCCTGTTCATCTTCCGCAGAAATTGCAAACTGGGCCAAACAGGAGGTTAAAGGCACTGACTCTCCAAGTCGGGAGAGTGTTAGTAAAGCGTCTGGAATGTTACACCCGAGTACCAGGGGACGAGAATTGAGACATATTGGAACACGTCTCCCGATCACACGGTTGATCATACTCTGGGTTCCACGTGCATGTTTTACCTGAAGGCAGAATCCCTTAAACCTGGAGAGTTGAGACCCGTGGAATGGGTACCATGCAATATGACTTCAAAGGGTCTTCATTTGCTCACCGAACCTCTCCAATCCTATCACTGCTGCGTTTATGCCCCTGTACACACGCTTGATTGTCTTTCAGAGACATAGCAATCCATAGGTTTTAAGATACTTACTAGTCAGGTACATTCTTAGGCGTTTAATATGAGGTGTTGAGTCCATTTCGTTGAGCAAGGAGTAGTTTTTGTCTATTCTATATTTGGCTTAAGGAACTTTGTCTGTGCTCATTTCAATCTCTGGCTTTATGCAGCACCCCAACTCACCTTTCACCTTAAGCAAGCATAAGTTGGTTTTCTAAATTTGAGACCCTGTTCTGTTTTGTAATCCAGTTCCTGTGTAGCCCAGTTTACATCCCGTGTATTAGTGATATCTTATGATGTTTCTTTTTCTGTGTGACTTATTTCAGTTAGAATCATCATACCTGAATCCACTCATTATGTTGCTACGGGCCTGATGACATAGATTTCATTGCTGAGTGATATTGCATTGTACGTAAGTATCACAACTTCTTTATCCATTTTTCACTTTCTGCGCTATTGAACTTGTACCGTAAATGAGGTTCTTGTAAACAGAGCCGTCCCAAACTTTGGGGTGGCTGTGTCTTTTTGATTTTAATTTCCCTAAGCTATAGGACCATAAGTGGAAGTGCCCTAGGCTCTGTTGCTTTGTTTTTTAGATGTTTCAGGAAACACCATACACCTCTCCCGAGTGGCTGTTGGCAATTTACATCCCGCCCATCAGCATAACAAGGCTCCCAGTTCTCCATGGCCTGTCCTGCCTTTCTGGATTTTACACTTTTTTCAGATGGCCCTTTTGACCGGGGGGAAGTGAGACTTCATTGTAGTGCAGATTTCCTTTGCAAGCTTGCTTGGTTGGGCAAAAAGGGCGTATGCGTTTTTTCCTGAATATATTCAGGAAAAAACGCATACGCCTTTTTTGGCCAAGTGCATCATTGTGGACGTTCTGCCTCTTTTCCTATGCTTTAAATGCAATTCCAGTCTACCTCCTGAAATCGGTTTCCTGCAATTCTGCCCCGCTTTCAAGTCCTCTTGGCAGCCTTACTTCAGTATATTTTTGGACGATAGCTGTCATTTATAACTCTGTAGGTTTGTGAATTACAGTGCCCATGAGCTCCTTTCTTCAACTCGCTTTCTTGTGAGCTGGCCGCAACACCGCAGGATTGCTTCAGGCCCTAATCTGGTTCCGGCACGGCACGCTGAGCCTTTGGTTAATTCCTCTTCCTCGTGGGAAATGAGAGTTAAATTTGCCCGTCCAGACACCTCCACCTAGTCTCTCATTGGTTCTCCCTATTCCTGTTCATCTTCCTCAGAAATTGCAAATGGGCCAAACAGGAGGTTAAAGGCACTGACTCTCCAAGTCGGGAGAGTGTTAGTAAAGCGTCTGGAATGTTGCACCTGAGTACCAGGGGACGAGAACTGAGACATATTGGAACATGTCTCCCGATCACACTGTTGATCATACTCTGGGTTCCACGTGCATGTTTTAGCTGAAGGAAGAATCCCTTAAACCTGGAGAGTTGAGACCCGTGGAATGGGTACCATGCAATATGACTTCAAAGGGTCTTCATTTGCTCACCGAACCTCTCCAATCCTATCACTGCTGCGTTTATGCCCCTGTACACACGCTTGATTGTCTTTCAGAGACATAGCAATCCATAGGTTTTAAGATACTTACTAGTCAGGTACATTCTTAGGCGTTTAATATGAGGTGTTGAGTCCATTTCGTTGAGCAAGGAGTAGTTTTTGTCTATTCTATATTTGGCTTAAGGAACTTTGTCTGTGCTCATTTCAATCTCTGGCTTTATGCAGCACCCCAACTCACCTTTCACCTTAAGCAAGCATAAGTTGGTTTTCTAAATTTGAGACCCTGTTCTGTTTTGTAATCCAGTTCCTGTGTAGCCCAGTTTACATCCCGTGTATTAGTGATATCTTATGATGTTTCTTTTTCTGTGTGACTTATTTCAGTTAGAATCATCATACCTGAATCCACTCATTATGCTGCTACGGGCCTGATGACATAGATTTCATTGCTGAGTGATATTGCATTGTACGTAAGTATCACAACTTCTTTATCCATTTTTCACTTTCTGCGCTATTGAACTTGTACCGTAAATGAGGTTCTTGTAAACAGAGCCGTCCCAAACTTTGGGGTGGCTGTGTCTTTTTGATTTTAATTTCCCTAAGCTATAGGACCATAAGTGGAAGTGCCCTAGGCTCTGTTGCTTTGTTTTTTAGATGTTTCAGGAAACACCATACACCTCTCCCGAGTGGCTGTTGGCAATTTACATCCCGCCCATCAGCATAACAAGGCTCCCAGTTCTCCATGGCCTGTCCTGCCTTTCTGGATTTTACACTTTTTTCAGATGGCCCTTTTGACCGGGGGGAAGTGAGACTTCATTGTAGTGCAGATTTCCTTTGCAAGCTTGCTTGGTTGGCCAAAAAGGGCGTATGCGTTTTTTCCTGAATATATTCAGGAAAAAACGCATACGCCTTTTTTGGCCAAGTGCATCATTGTGGACGTTCTGCCTCTTTTCCTATGCTTTAAATGCAATTCCAGTCTACCTCCTGAAATCGGTTTCCTGCAATTCTGCCCCGCTTTCAAGTCCTCTTGGCAGCCTTACTTCAGTATATTTTTGGACGATAGCTGTCATTTATAACTCTGTAGGTTTGTGAATTACAGTGCCCATGAGCTCCTTTCTTCAACTCGCTTTCTTGTGAGCTGGCCGCAACACCGCAGGATTGCTTCAGGCCCTAATCTGGTTCCGGCACGGCACGCTGAGCCTTTGGTTAATTCCTCTTCCTCGTGGGAAATGAGAGTTAAATTTGCCCGTCCAGACACCTCCAGCTAGTCTCTCATTGGTTCTCCCTATTCCTGTTCATCTTCCTCAGAAATTGCAAATGGGCCAAACAGGAGGTTAAAGGCACTGACTCTCCAAGTCGGGAGAGTGTTAGTAAAGCGTCTGGAATGTTGCACCTGAGTACCAGGGGACGAGAACTGAGACATATTGGAACATGTCTCCCGATCACACTGTTGATCATACTCTGGGTTCCACGTGCATGTTTTAGCTGAAGGAAGAATCCCTTAAACCTGGAGAGTTGAGACCCGTGGAATGGGTACCATGCAATATGACTTCAAAGGGTCTTCATTTGCTCACCGAACCTCTCCAATCCTATCACTGCTGCGTTTATGCCCCTGTACACATGCTTGATTTTCTTTCAGAGACATAGCAATCCATAGGTTTTAAGATACTTACTAGTCAGGTACATTCTTAGGCGTTTAATATGGGGTGTTGAGTCCATTTCGTTGAGCAAGGAGTAGTTCTTGTCTATTCCATATTTGGCTTAAGGAACTTTATCTGTGCTCATTTCAATCTCTGGTTTTATGCAGCACCCCAACTCACCTTTCCCCTTAAGCAAGCATAAGTTGGTTTTCTAAATTTGAGACCCTGTTCTGTTTTGTAATCCAGTTCCTGTGTAGCCAAGTTTACATTCCGTGTATTAGTGATATCTTATGATGTTTCTTTTTCTGTGTGACTTATTTCAGTTAGAATCATCATACCTGAATCCACTCATTATGCTGCTATGGGCCTGATGACATAGATTTCATTGCTGAGTGATATTGCATTGTACGTAAGTACCACAACTTCTTTATCCATTTTTCACTTTCTGCGCTATTGAACTTGTACCGTAAACGAGGTTCTTGTAAACAGAGCCGTCCCAAACTTTGGGGTGGCTGTGTCTTTCTGATTTTAATTTCCCAAGCTACAGGACCATAATTGGAAGTGCCCTAGGCTCTGTTGCTTTTTTTTTTAGATGTTTCAGGAAACACCATACACCTCTCCCGAGTGGCTCTTGGCAATTTACATCCCGCCCATCAGCATAACAAGGCTCCCAGTTCTCCATGGCCTGTCCTGCCTTTCTGGATTTTACACTTTTTTCAGATGGCCCTTTTGACCGGGGGGAAGTGAGACTTCATTGTAGTGCAGATTTCCTTTGCAAGCTTGCTTGGTTGGCCAAAAAGGGCGTATGCGTTTTTTCCTGAATATATTCAGGAAAAAACGCATACGCCCTATTTGGCCAAGTGCATCATTGTGGACGTTCTGCCTCTTTTCCTATGCTTTAAATGCAATTCCAGTCTACCTCCTGAAATCGGTTTCCTGCAATTCTGCCCCGCTCTCAAGTCCTCTTGGCAGCCTTACTTCAGTATATTTTTGGACGATAGCTGTCATTTATAACTCTGCAGATTTGTGAATTACAGTGCCCCTGAGCTCCTTTCTTCAACTCGCTTTCTTGTGAGCTGGCCGCAACACCGCAGGATTGCTTCAGGCCCTAATCTGGTTCCGGCACGGCACGCTGAGCCTTTGGTTAATTCCTCTTCCTGGTGGGAAATGAGAGTTAAATTTGCCCGTCCAGACACCTCCAGCTAGTCTCTCATTGGTTCTCCCTATTCCTGTTCATCTTCCGCAGAAATTGCAAATGGGCCAAACAGGAGGTTAAAGGCACTGACTCTCCAAGTCGGGAGAGTGTTAGTAAAGCGTCTGGAATGTTGCACCCGAGTACCAGGGGACGAGAACTGAGACATATTGGAACACGTCTCCCGATCATACGGATTATCATACTCTGGGTTCCACATGCATGTTTTAGCTGAAGGAAGAATCCCTTAAACCTGGAGAGTTGAGACCCGTGGAATGGGTACCATGCAATATGACTTCAAAGGGTCTTCATTTGCTCACCGAACCTCTCCAATCCTATCACTGCTGCCTTTTTGCCCCTTTACACAAGCTTGATTCTCTTTCGGAGACATAGCAAACAATAGGTTTGAAAATTCTTACTAGTCAGGTACATTCTTAGGCGTTTAATATGGGGTGTTGAGTCCATTTCGTTGAGCAAGGAGTAGTTCTTGTCTATTCCATATTTGGCTTAAGGAACTTTATCTGTGCTCATTTCAATCTCTGGTTTTAGGCAGCACCCCAACTCACCTTTCCCCTTAAGCAAGCATAAGTTGGTTTTTTAAATTTAAGGCCCTGTTCTGTTTTGTAATCCAGTTCCTGTGTAGCCAAGTTTACATTCCGTGTATTAGTGATATCTTATGATGTTTCTTTTTCTGTGATACTTATTTCAGTTAGAATCATCATACCTGAATCCACTCTTTATGCTGCTATGGGCCTGAAGACATAGATTTCATTGCTGAGTGATAATGCATTGTACGTAAGTACCACAACTTCTTTATCCATTTTTCGCTTTCTGCGATATTGAACTTGTAGCGTAAACCAGGTTCTTGTAAACAGAGCCGTCCCAAACTTTGGGGTGGCTGTGTCTTTTTGATTTTAATTTCCCTAAGCTATAGGACCATAAGTGGAAGTGCCCTAGGCTCTGTTGCTTTGTTTTTTAGATGTTTCAGGAAACACCATACACCTCTCCCGAGTGGCTGTTGGCAATTTACATCCCGCCCATCAGCATAACAAGGCTCCCAGTTCTCCATGGCCTGTCCTGCCTTTCTGGATTTTACACTTTTTTCAGATGGCCCTTTTGACCGGGGGGAAGTGAGACTTCATTGTAGTGCAGATTTCCTTTGCAAGCTTGCTTGGTTGGCCAAAAAGGGCGTATGCGTTTTTTCCTGAATATATTCAGGAAAAAACGCATACGCCTTTTTTGGCCAAGTGCATCATTGTGGACGTTCTGCCTCTTTTCCTATGCTTTAAATGCAATTCCAGTCTACCTCCTGAAATCGGTTTCCTGCAATTCTGCCCCGCTTTCAAGTCCTCTTGGCAGCCTTACTTCAGTATATTTTTGGACGATAGCTGTCATTTATAACTCTGTAGGTTTGTGAATTACAGTGCCCATGAGCTCCTTTCTTCAACTCGCTTTCTTGTGAGCTGGCCGCAACACCGCAGGATTGCTTCAGGCCCTAATCTGGTTCCGGCACGGCACGCTGAGCCTTTGGTTAATTCCTCTTCCTCGTGGGAAATGAGAGTTAAATTTGCCCGTCCAGACACCTCCACCTAGTCTCTCATTGGTTCTCCCTATTCCTGTTCATCTTCCTCAGAAATTGCAAATGGGCCAAACAGGAGGTTAAAGGCACTGACTCTCCAAGTCGGGAGAGTGTTAGTAAAGCGTCTGGAATGTTGCACCTGAGTACCAGGGGACGAGAACTGAGACATATTGGAACATGTCTCCCGATCACACTGTTGATCATACTCTGGGTTCCACGTGCATGTTTTAGCTGAAGGAAGAATCCCTTAAACCTGGAGAGTTGAGACCCGTGGAATGGGTACCATGCAATATGACTTCAAAGGGTCTTCATTTGCTCACCGAACCTCTCCAATCCTATCACTGCTGCGTTTATGCCCCTGTACACATGCTTTATTTTCTTTCAGAGACATAGCAATCCATAGGTTTTAAGATACTTACTAGTCAGGTACATTCTTAGGCGTTTAATATGGGGTGTTGAGTCCATTTCGTTGAGCAAGGAGTAGTTCTTGTCTATTCCATATTTGGCTTAAGGAACTTTATCTGTGCTCATTTCAATCTCTGGTTTTATGCAGCACCCCAACTCACCTTTCCCCTTAAGCAAGCATAAGTTGGTTTTCTAAATTTGAGACCCTGTTCTGTTTTGTAATCCAGTTCCTGTGTAGCCAAGTTTACATTCCGTGTATTAGTGATATCTTATGATGTTTCTTTTTCTGTGTGACTTATTTCAGTTAGAATCATCATACCTGAATCCACTCATTATGCTGCTATGGGCCTGATGACATAGATTTCATTGCTGAGTGATATTGCATTGTACGTAAGTACCACAACTTCTTTATCCATTTTTCACTTTCTGCGATATTGAACTTGTACCGTAAACGAGGTTCTTGTAAACAGAGCCGTCCCAAACTTTGGGGTGGCTGTGTCTTTCTGATTTTAATTTCCCAAGCTACAGGACCATAAGTGGAAGTGCCCTAGGCTCTGTTGCTTTTTTTTTTAGATGTTTCAGGAAACACCATACACCTCTCCCGAGTGGCTCTTGGCAATTTACATCCCGCCCATCAGCATAACAAGGCTCCCAGTTCTCCATGGCCTGTCCTGCCTTTCTGGATTTTACACTTTTTTCAGATGGCCCTTTTGACCGGGGGGAAGTGAGACTTCATTGTAGTGCAGATTTCCTTTGCAAGCTTGCTTGGTTGGCCAAAAAGGGCGTATGCGTTTTTTCCTGAATATATTCAGGAAAAAACGCATACGCCCTTTTTGGCCAAGTGCATCATTGTGGACGTTCTGCCTCTTTTCCTATGCTTTAAATGCAATTCCAGTCTACCTCCTGAAATCGGTTTCCTGCAATTCTGCCCCGCTTTCAAGTCCTCTTGGCAGCCTTACTTCAGTATATTTTTGGACGATAGCTGTCATTTATAACTCTGCAGATTTGTGAATTACAGTGCCCCTGAGCTCCTTTCTTCAACTCGCTTTCTTGTGAGCTGGCCGCAACACCACAGGATTGCTTCAGGCCCTAATCTGGTTCCGGCACGGCACGCTGAGCCTTTGGTTAATTCCTCTTCCTGGTGGGAAATGAGAGTTAAATTTGCCCGTCCAGACACCTCCAGCTAGTCTCTCATTGGTTCTCCCTATTCCTGTTCATCTTCCGCAGAAATTGCAAATGGGCCAAACAGGAGGTTAAAGGCACTGACTCTCCAAGTCGGGAGAGTGTTAGTAAAGCGTCTGGAATGTTGCACCCGAGTACCAGGGGACGAGAACTGAGACATATTGGAACACGTCTCCCGATCATACGGATTATCATACTCTGGGTTCCACATGCATGTTTTAGCTGAAGGAAGAATCCCTTAAACCTGGAGAGTTGAGACCCGTGGAATGGGTACCATGCAATATGACTTCAAAGGGTCTTCATTTGCTCACCGAACCTCTCCAATCCTATCACTGCTGCCTTTTTGCCCCTTTACACAAGCTTGATTCTCTTTCGGAGACATAGCAATCAATAGGTTTGAAAATTCTTACTAGTCAGGTACATTCTTAGGCGTTTAATATGGGGTGTTGAGTCCATTTCGTTGAGCAAGGAGTAGTTCTTGTCTATTCCATATTTGGCTTAAGGAACTTTATCTGTGCTCATTTCAATCTCTGGTTTTAGGCAGCACCCCAACTCACCTTTCCCCTTAAGCAAGCATAAGTTGGTTTTTTAAATTTAAGGCCCTGTTCTGTTTTGTAATCCAGTTCCTGTGTAGCCAAGTTTACATTCCGTGTATTAGTGATATCTTATGATGTTTCTTTTTCTGTGATACTTATTTCAGTTAGAATCATCATACCTGAATCCACTCTTTATGCTGCTATGGGCCTGAAGACATAGATTTCATTGCTGAGTGATAATGCATTGTACGTAAGTACCACAACTTCTTTATCCATTTTTCGCTTTCTGCGATATTGAACTTGTAGCGTAAACCAGGTTCTTGTAAACAGAGCCGTCCCAAACTTTGGGGTGGCTGTGTCTTTTTGATTTTAATTTCCCTAAGCTATAGGACCATAAGTGGAAGTGCCCTAGGTTCTGTTGCTTTGTTTTTTAGATGTTTCAGGAAACAGCATACACTTCTCCCGAGTGGCTGTTGCCAATTTACATCCCGCCCATCAGCATAACAAGGCTCCCAGTTCTCCATGGCCTTTCCTGCCTTTCTGGATTTTACACTTTTTTCAGATGGCCCTTTTGACCGGGGGGAAGTGAGACTTCATTGTAGTGCAGATTTCCTTTGCAAGCTTGCTTGGTTGGCCAAAAAGTGCGTATGCGTTTTTTCCTGAATATATTCAGGAAAAAACGCATACGCTCTTTTGGCCAAGTGCATCATTGTTGACGTTCTGCCTCTTTTCCTATGCTTTAAATGCAATTCCAGTCTACCTCCTGAAATCGGTTTCCTGCAATTCTGCCCCGCTTTCAAGTCCTCTTGGCAGCCTTACTTCAGTATATTTTTGGACGATAGCTGTCATTTATAACTCTGCAGGTTTGTGAATTACAGTGCCCCTGAGCTCCTTTCTTCAACTCGCTTTCTTGGGAGCTGGCCGGAACACCGCAGCATTGCTTCAGGCCCTAATCTGGTTCCGGCACGGCACGCTGAGCCTTTGGTTAATTCCTCTTCCTGGTGGGAAATGAGAGTTAAATTTGCCCGTCCAGACACCTCCAGCTAGTCTCTCTTTGGTTCTCCCTATTCCTGTTCATCTTCCGCAGAAATTGCAAACTGGGCCAAACAGGAGGTTAAAGGCACTGACTCTCCAAGTCGGGAGAGTGTTAGTAAAGCGTCTGGAAAGTTGCACCCGAGTACCAGGGGACGAGAACTGAGACATATTGGAACACGTCTCCCGATCACACGGTTGATCATACTCTGGGTTCCACGTGCATGTTTTACCTGAAGGCAGAGTCCCTTAAACCTGGAGAGTTGAGACCCGTGGAATGGGTACCATGCAATATGACTTCAAAGGGTCTTCATTTGCTCACCGAACCTCTCCAATCCTATCACTGCTGCGTTTATGCCCCTGTACACACGCTTGATTTTCTTTCAGAGACATAGCAATCCATAGGTTTTAAGATACTTACTAGTCAGGTACATTCTTAGGCGTTTTATATGTGGTGTTGAGTCCATTTCGTTGAGCAAGGAGTAGTTCTTGTCTATTCTATATTTGGCTTAAGGAACTTTATCTGTGCTCATTTCAATCTCTGGTTTGATGCAGTACCCCAACTCACCTTTCCCCTTAAGCAAGCATAAGTTGGTTTTCTAAATTTGAGACCCTGTTCTGTTTTGTAATCCAGTTCCTGTGTAGCCAAGTTTACATCCCGTGTATTAGTGATATCTTATGATGTTTCTTTTTCTGTGTGACTTATTTCAGTTAGAATCATCATACCTGAATCCGCTCATTATGCTGCTACGGGCCTGATGACATAGATTTCATTGCTGAGTGATATTGCATTGTACGTAAGTACCACAACTTCTTTATCCATTTTTCACTTTCTGCGCTATTGAACTTGTACCGTAAACGAGGTTCTTGTAAACAGAGCCGTCCCAAACTTTGGGGTGGCTGTGTCTTTTTGATTTTAATTTCCCTAAGCTATAGGACCATAAGTGGAAGTGCCCTAGGCTCTGTTGCTTTGTTTTTTAGATGTTTCAGGAAACACTATACACCTCTCCCGAGTGGCTGTTGGCAATTTACATCCCGCCCATCAGCATAACAAGGCTCCCAGTTCTCCATGGCCTGTCCTGCCTTTCTGGATTTTACACTTTTTTCAGATGGCCCTTTTGACCGTGGGGAAGTGAGACTTCATTGTAGTGCAGATTTCCTTTGCAAGCTTGCTTGGTTGGCCAAAAAGGGCGTATGCGTTTTTTCCTGAATATATTCAGGAAAAAACGCATACGCCCTTTTTGGCCAAGTGCATCATTGTGGACGTTCTGCCTCTTTTCCTCTGCTTTAAATGCAATTCCAGTCTACCTCCTGAAATCGGTTTCCTGCAATTCTGCCCCGCTTTCAAGTCCTCTTGGCAGCCTTACTTCAGTATATTTTTGGACGATAGCTGTCATTTATAACTCTGCAGGTTTGTGAATTACAGTGCCCCTGAGCTCCTTTCTTCAACTCGCTTTCTTGGGAGCTGGCCGCAACACCGCAGGATTGCTTCAGGCCCTAATCTGGTTCCAGCACGGCACGTTGAGCCTTTGGTTAATTCCTCTTCCTGGTGGGAAATGAGAGTTAAATTTGCCCGTCCAGGCACCTCCACCTAGTCTCTCATTGGTTCTCCCTATTCCTGTTCATCTTCCTCAGGAATTGCAAATGAGCCAAACAGGAGGTTAAAGGCACTGACTCTCCAAGTCGGGAGAGTGTTAGTAAAGCGTCTGGAATGTTACACCCGAGTACCAGTGGACGAGAATTGAGACATATTGGAACACGTCTCCCGATCACACGGTTGATCATACTCTGGGTTCCACGTGCATGTTTTACCTGAAGGCAGAATCCCTTAAACCTGGAGAGTTGAGACCCGTGGAATGGGTACCATGCAATATGACTTCAAAGGGTCTTCATTTGCTCACCGAACCTCTCCAATCCTATCACTGCTGCGTTTATGCCCCTGTACACATGCTTGATTTTCTTTCAGAGACATAGCAATCCATAGGTTTTAAGATACTTACTAGTCAGGTACATTCTTAGGCGTTTAATATGGGGTGTTGAGTCCATTTCGTTGAGCAAGGAGTAGTTCTTGTCTATTCCATATTTGGCTTAAGGAACTTTATCTGTGCTCATTTCAATCTCTGGTTTTATTCAGCACCCCAACTCACCTTTCCCCTTAAGCAAGCATAAGTTGGTTTTCTAAATTTGAGACCCTGTTCTGTTTTGTAATCCAGTTCCTGTGTGGCCAAGTTTACATTCCGTGTATTAGTGATATCTTATGATGTTTCTTTTTCTGTGTGACTTATTTCAGTTAGAATCATCATACCTGAATCCACTCATTATGCTGCTATGGGCCTGATGACATAGATTTCATTGCTGAGTGATATTGCATTGTACGTAAGTACCACAACTTCTTTATCCATTTTTCACTTTCTGCGCTATTGAACTTGTACCGTAAACGAGGTTCTTGTAAACAGAGCCGTCCCAAACTTTGGGGTGGCTGTGTCTTTCTGATTTTAATTTCCCAAGCTACAGGACCATAAGTGGAAGTGCCCTAGGCTCTGTTGCTTTGTTTTTTAGATGTTTCAGGAAACACCATACACCTCTCCCGAGTGGCTGTTGGCAATTTACATCCCGCCCATCAGCATAACAAGGCTCCCAGTTCTCCATGGCCTGTCCTGCCTTTCTGGATTTTACACTTTTTTCAGATGGCCCTTTTGACCGGGGGGAAGTGAGACTTCATTGTAGTGCAGATTTCCTTTGCAAGCTTGCTTGGTTGGCCAAAAAGGGCGTATGCGTTTTTTCCTGAATAGATTCAGGAAAAAACGCATACGCCCTTTTTGGCCAAGTGCATCATTGTGGACGTTCTGCCTCTTTTCCTATGCTTTAAATGCAATTCCAGTCTACCTCCTGAAATCGGTTTCCTGCAATTCTGCCCCGCTTTCAAGTCCTCTTGGCAGCCTTACTTCAGTATATTTTTGGACGATAGCTGTCATTTATAACTCTGCAGGTTTGTGAATTACAGTGCCCCTGAGCTCCTTTCTTCAACTCGCTTTCTTGGGAGCTGGCCGCAACACCGCAGGATTGCTTCAGGCCCTAATCTGGTTCTGGCACGGCACGCTGAGCCTTTGGTTAATTCCTCTTCCTGGTGGGAAATGAGAGTTAAATTTGCCCGTCCAGACACCTCCAGCTAGTCTCTCATTGGTTCTCCCTATTCCTGTTCATCTTCCTCAGAAATTGCAAATGGGCCAAACAGGAGGTTAAAGGCACTGACTCTCCAAGTCGGGAGAGTGTTAGTAAAGCGTCTGGAATGTTACACCCGAGTACCAGGGGACGAGAACTGAGACATATTGGAACACGTCTCCCGATCACACGGTTGATCATACTCTGGGTTCCACGTGCATGTTTTAGCTGAAGGAAGAATCCCTTAAACCTGGAGAGTTGAGCCCCGTGGAATGGGTACCATGCAATATGACTTCAAAGGGTCTTCATTTGCTCACCGAACCTCTCCAATCCTATCACTGCTGCGTTTATGCCCCTGTACACACGCTTGATTCTCTTTCAGAGACATAGCAATCCATAGGTTTTACGATACTTACTAGTCAGGTACATTCTTAGGCGTTTAATATGAGGTGTTGAGTCCATTTCGTTGAGCAAGGAGTACTTTTTGTCTATTCTATATTTGGCTTAAGGAACTTTGTCTGTGCTCATTTCAATCTCTGGTTTTATGCAGCACCCCAACTCACCTTTCCCCTTAAGCAAGCATAAGTTGGTGTTCTAAATTTGAGACCCTGTTCTGTTTTGTAATCCAGTTCCTGTGTAGCCAAGTTTTCATCCCGTGTATTAGTGATATCTTATGATGTTTCTTTTTCTGTGTGACTTATTTCAGTTAGAATCATCATACCTGAATCCACTCATTATGCTGCTACGGGCCTGATGACATAGATTTCATTGCTGAGTGATATTGCATTGTACGTAAGTACCACAACTTCTTTATCCATTTTTCACTTTCTGCGATATTGAACTTGTACCGTAAACGAGGTTCTTGTAAACAGAGCCGTCCCAAACTTTGGGGTGGCTGTGTCTTTTTGATTTTAATTTCCCTAAGCTATAGGACCATAAGTGGAAGTGCCCTAGGCTCTGTTGCTTTGTTTTTTAGATGTTTCAGGAAACACCATACACCTCTCCCGAGTGGCTGTTGGCAATTTACATCCCGCCCATCAGCATAACAAGGCTCCCAGTTCTCCATGGCCTGTCCTGCCTTTCTGGATTTTACACTTTTTTCAGATGGCCCTTTTGACCGGGGGGAAGTGAGACTTCATTGTAGTGCAGATTTCCTTTGCAAGCTTGCTTGGTTGGCCAAAAAGGGCGTATGCGTTTTTTCCTGAATATATTCAGGAAAAAACGCATACGCCCTTTTTGGCCAAGTGCATCATTGTGGACGTTCTGCCTCTTTTCCTATGCTTTAAATGCAATTCCAGTCTACCTCCTGAAATCGGTTTCCTGCAATTCTGCCCCGCTTTCAAGTCCTCTTGGCAGCCTTACTTCAGTATATTTTTGGACGATAGCTGTCATTTATAAGTCTGCAGGTTTGTGAATTACAGTGCCCCTGAGCTCCTTTCTTCAACTCGCTTTCTTGTGAGCTGGCCGCAACACCGCAGGATTGCTTCAGGCCCTAATCTGGTTCCGGGACGGCACGCTGAGCCTTTGGTTAATTCCTCTTCCTGGTGGGAAATGAGAGTTAAATTTGCCCGTCCAGACACCTCCAGCTAGTCTCTCATTGGTTCTCCCTATTCCTGTTCATCTTCCTCAGAAATTGCAAATGGGCCAAACAGGAGGTTAAAGGCACTGACTCTCCAAGTCGGGAGAGTGTTAGTAAAGCGTCTGGAATGTTACACCCGAGTACCAGGGACGAGAACTGAGACATATTGGAACACGTCTCCCGATCACACGGTTGATCATACTCTGGGTTCCACGTGAATGTTTTAGCTGAAGGAAGAATCCCTTAAACCTGGAGAGTTGAGCCCCGTGGAATGGGTACCATGCAATATGACTTCAAAGGGTCTTCATTTGCTCACCGAACCTCTCCAATCCTATCACTGCTGCGTTTATGCCCCTGTACACACGCTTGATTCTCTTTCAGAGACATAGCAATCCATAGGTTTTACGATACTTACTAGTCAGGTACATTCTTAGGCGTTTAATATGGGGTGTGGAGTCCATTTCGTTGAGCAAGGAGTAGTTCTTGTCTATTCCATATTTGGCTTAAGGAACTTTATCTGTGCTCATTTCAATCTCTGGTTTTATGCAGCACCCCAACTCACCTTTCCCCTTAAGCAAGCATAAGTTGGTTTTCTAAATTTGAGACCCTGTTCTGTTTTGTAATCCAGTTCCTGTGTAGCCAAGTTTACATTCGGTGTATTAGTGATATCTTATGATGTTTCTTTTTCTGTGTGACTTATTTCAGTTAGAATCATCATACCTGAATCCACTCATTATGCTGCTATGGGCCTGATGACATAGATTTCATTGCTGAGTGATATTGCATTGTACGTAAGTACCACAACTTCTTTATCCATTTTTCACTTTCTGCGATATTGAACTTGTACCGTAAACGAGGTTCTTGTAAACAGAGCCGTCCCAAACTTTGGGGTGGCTGTGTCTTTCTGATTTTAATTTCCCAAGCTACAGGACCATAAGTGGAAGTGCCCTAGGCTCTGTTGCTTTGTTTTTTAGATGTTTCAGGAAACACCATACACCTCTCCCGAGTGGCTGTTGGCAATTTACATCCCGCCCATCAGCATAACAAGGCTCCCAGTTCTCCATGGCCTGTCCTGCCTTTCTGGATTTTACACTTTTTTCAGATGGCCCTTTTGACCGGGGGGAAGTGAGACTTCATTGTAGTGCAGATTTCCTTTGCAAGCTTGCTTGGTTGGCCAAAAAGGGCGTATGCGTTTTTTCCTGAATATATTCAGGAAAAAACGCATACGCCCTTTTTGGCCAAGTGCATCATTGTGGACGTTCTGCCTCTTTTCCTATGCTTTAAATGCAATTCCAGTCTACCTCCTGAAATCGGTTTCCTGCAATTCTGCCCCGCTTTCAAGTCCTCTTGGCAGCCTTACTTCAGTATATTTTTGGACGATAGCTGTCATTTATAACTCTGCAGGTTTGTGAATTACAGTGCCCCTGAGCTCCTTTCTTCAACTCGCTTTCTTGTGAGCTGGCCGCAACACCGCAGGATTGCTTCAGGCCCTAATCTGGTTCCGGCACGGCACGCTGAGCCTTTGGTTAATTCCTCTTCCTGGTGGGAAATGAGAGTTAAATTTGCCCGTCCAGACACCTCCAGCTAGTCTCTCATTGGTTCTCCCTATTCCTGTTCATCTTCCTCAGAAATTGCAAATGGGCCAAACAGGAGGTTAAAGGCACTGACTCTCCAAGTCGGGAGAGTGTTAGTAAAGCGTCTGGAATGTTACACCCGAGTACCAGGGGACGAGAACTGAGACATATTGGAACACGTCTCCCGATCACACGGTTGATCATACTCTGGGTTCCACGTGCATGTTTTAGCTGAAGGAAGAATCCCTTAAACCTGGAGAGTTGAGACCCGTGGAATGGGTACCATGTAATATGACTTCAAAGGGTCTTCATTTGCTCACCGAACCTCTCCAATCCTATCACTGCTGCGTTTATGCCCCTGTACACACGCTTGATTCTCTTTCAGAGACATAGCAATCCATAGGTTTTAAGATACTTACTAGTCAGGTACATTCTTAGGCGTTTAATATGAGGTGTTGAGTCCATTTCGTTGAGCAAGGAGTACTTTTTGTCTATTCTATATTTGGCTTAAGGAACTTTGTCTGTGCTCATTTCAATCTCTGGTTTTATGCAGCACCCCAACTCACCTTTCCCCTTAAGCAAGCATAAGTTGGTGTTCTAAATTTGAGACCCTGTTCTGTTTTGTAATCCAGTTCCTGTGTAGCCAAGTTTACATCCCGTGTATTAGTGATATCTTATGATGTTTCTTTTTCTGTGTGACTTATTTCAGTTAGAATCATCATACCTGAATCCACTCATTATGCTGCTACGGGCCTGATGACATAGATTTCATTGCTGAGTGATATTGCATTGTACGTAAGTACCACAACTTCTTTATCCATTTTTCACTTTCTGCGATATTGAACTTGTACCGTAAACGAGGTTCTTGTAAACAGAGCCGTCCCAAACTTTGGGGTGGCTGTGTCTTTTTGATTTTAATTTCCCTAAGCTATAGGACCATAAGTGGAAGTGCCCTAGGCTCTGTTGCTTTGTTTTTTAGATGTTTCAGGAAACACCATACACCTCTCCAGAGTGGCTGTTGGCAATTTACATCACGCCCATCAGCATAACAAGGCTCCCAGTTCTCCATGGCCTGTCCTGCCTTTCTGGATTTTACACTTTTTTCAGATGGCCCTTTTGACCGGGGGGAAGTGAGACTTCATTGTAGTGCAGATTTCCTTTGCAAGCTTGCTTGGTTGGCCAAAAAGGGCGTATGCGTTTTTTCCTGAATATATTCAGGAAAAAACGCATACGCCCTTTTTGGCCAAGTGCATCATTGTGGACGTTCTGCCTCTTTTCCTATGCTTTAAATGCAATTCCAGTCTACCTCCTGAAATCGGTTTCCTGCAATTCTGCCCCGCTTTCAAGTCCTCTTGGCAGCCTTACTTCAGTATATTTTTGGACGATAGCTGTCATTTATAACTCTGCAGGTTTGTGAATTACAGTGCCCATGAGCTCCTTTCTTCAACTCGCTTTCTTGTGAGCTGGCCGCAACACCGCAGGATTGCTTCAGGCCCTAATCTGGTTCCGGCACGGCACGCTGAGCCTTTGGTTAATTCCTCTTCCTGGTGGGAAATGAGAGTTAAATTTGCCCGTCCAGACACCTCCAGCTAGTCTCTCATTGGTTCTCCCTATTCCTGTTCATCTTCCTCAGAAATTGCAAATGGGCCAAACAGGAGGTTAAAGGCACTGACTCTCCAAGTCGGGAGAGTGTTAGTAAAGCGTCTGGAATGTTACACCCGAGTACCAGGGGACGAGAACTGAGACATATTGGAACACGTCTCCCGATCACACGGTTGATCATACTCTGGGTTCCACGTGCATGTTTTACCTGAAGACAGAATCCCTTAAACCTGGAGAGTTGAGCCCCGTGGAATGGGTACCATGCAATATGACTTCAAAGGGTCTTCATTTGCTCACCGAACCTCTCCAATCCTATCACTGCTGCGTTTATGCCCCTGTACACACGCTTGATTCTCTTTCGGAGACATAGCAATCCATAGGTTTTAAGATACTTACTAGTCAGGTACATTCTTAGGCGTTTAATATGAGGTGTTGAGTCCATTTCGTTGAGCAAGGAGTACTTTTTGTCTATTCTATATTTGGCTTAAGGAACTTTGTCTGTGCTCATTTCAATCTCTGGTTTTATGCAGCACCCCAACTCACCTTTCCCCTTAAGCAAGCATAAGTTGGTGTTCTAAATTTGAGACCCTGTTCTGTTTTGTAATCCAGTTCCTGTGTAGCCAAGTTTACATCCCGTGTATTAGTGATATCTTATGATGTTTCTTTTTCTGTGTGACTTATTTCAGTTAGAATCATCATACCTGAATCCACTCATTATGCTGCTACGGGCCTGATGACATAGATTTCATTGCTGAGTGATATTGCATTGTACGTAAGTACCACAACTTCTTTATCCATTTTTCACTTTCTGCGCTATTGAACTTGTACCGTAAACGAGGTTCTTGTAAACAGAGCCGTCCCAAACTTTGGGGTGGCTGTGTCTTTTTGATTTTAATTTCCCTAAGCTATAGGACCATAAGTGGAAGTGCCCTAGGCTCTGTTGCTTTGTTTTTTAGATGTTTCAGGAAACACCATACACCTCTCCCGAGTGGCTCTTGGCAATTTACATCCCGCCCATCAGCATAACAAGGCTCCCAGTTCTCCATGGCCTGTCCTGCCTTTCTGGATTTTACACTTTTTTCAGATGGCCCTTTTGACCGGGGGGAAGTGAGACTTCATTGTAGTGCAGATTTCCTTTGCAAGCTTGCTTGGTTGGCCAAAAAGGGCGTATGCGTTTTTTCCTGAATATATTCAGGAAAAAACACATACGCCCTTTTTGGCCAAGTGCATCATTGTGGACGTTCTGCCTCTTTTCCTATGCTTTAAATACAATTCCAGTCTACCTCCTGAAATCGGTTTCCTGCAATTCTGCCCCGCTTTCAAGTCCTCTTGGCAGCCTTACTTCAGTATATTTTTGGACGATAGCTGTCATTTATAACTCTGCAGGTTTGTGAATTACAGTGCCCATGAGCTCCTTTCTTCAACTCGCTTTCTTGTGAGCTGGCCGCAACACCGCAGGATTGCTTCAGGCCGTAATCTGGTTCTGGCACGGCACGCTGAGCCTTTGGTTAATTCCTCTTCCTCGTGGGAAATGAGAGTTAAATTTGCCCGTCCAGACACCTCCACCTAGTCTCTCATTGGTTCTCCCTATTCCTGTTCATCTTCCTCAGAAATTGCAAATGGGCCAAACAGGAGGTTAAAGGCACTGACTCTCCAAGTCGGGAGAGTGATAGTAAAGCGTCTGGAATGTTGCACCTGAGTACCAGGGGACGAGAACTGAGACATATTGGAACATGTCTCCCGAGCACACTGTTGATCATACTCTGGGTTCCACGTGCATGTTTTACCTAAAGACAGAATCCCTTAAACCTGGAGAGTTGAGACCCGTGGAATGGGTACCATGCAATATGACTTCAAAGGGTCTTCATTTGCTCACCGAACCTCTCCAATCCTATCACTGCTGCGTTTATGCCCCTGTACACACGCTTGATTGTCTTTCAGAGACATAGCAATCCATAGGTTTTAAGATACTTACTAGTCAGGTACATTCTTAGGCGTTTAATATGAGGTGTTGAGTCCATTTCGTTGAGCAAGGAGTAGTTTTTGTCTATTCTATATTTGGCTTAAGGAACTTTGTCTGTGCTCATTTCAATCTCTGGTTTTATGCAGCACCCCAACTCACCTTTCCCCTTAAGCAAGCATAAGTTGGTTTTCTAAATTTGAGACCCTG
Source organism: Leucopleurus acutus (assembly GCF_964270905.1). NCBI lineage: Eukaryota > Metazoa > Chordata > Mammalia > Artiodactyla > Delphinidae > Leucopleurus > Leucopleurus acutus. The sequence continues at coordinate 5,767 of NW_028138632.1, read as the reverse complement.
TTCTGTTTTGTAATCCAGTTCCTGTGTAACCCAGTTTACATCCCGTGTATTAGTGATATCTTATGATGTTTCTTTTTCTGTGTGACTTATTTCAGTTAGAATCATCATACCTGAATCCACTCATTATGCTGCTACGGGCCTGATGACATAGATTTCATTGCTGAGTGATATTGCATTGTACGTAAGTACCACAACTTCTTTATCCATTGTTCACTTTCTGCGCTATTGAACTTGTACCGTAAATGAGGTTCTTGTAAACAGAGCCGTCCCAAACTTTGGGGTGGCTGTGTCTTTTTGATTTTAATTTCCCTAAGCTATAGGACCATAAGTGGAAGTGCCCTAGGCTCTGTTGCTTTGTTTTTTAGATGTTTCAGGAAACACCATACACCTCTCCCGAGTGGCTGTTGGCAATTTACATCACGCCCATCAGCATAACAAGGTTCCCAGTTCTCCATGGCCTGTCCTGCCTTTCTGGATTTTACACTTTTTTCAGATGGCCCTTTTGACCGGGGGGAAGTGAGACTTCATTGTAGTGCAGATTTCCTTTGCAAGCTTGCTTGGTTGGCCAAAAAGGGCGTATGCGTTTTTTCCTGAATATATTCAGGAAAAAACGCATACGCCCTTTTTGGCCAAGTGCATCATTGTGGACGTTCTGCCTCTTTTCCTATGCTTTAAATGCAATTCCAGTCTACCTCCTGAAATCGGTTTCCTGCAATTCTGCCCCGCTTTCAAGTCCTCTTGGCAGCCTTACTTCAGTATATTTTTGGACGATAGCTGTCATTTATAACTCTGCAGGTTTGTGAATTACAGTGCCCCTGAGCTCCTTTCTTCAACTCGCTTTCTTGGGAGCTGGCCGGAACACCGCAGCATTGCTTCAGGCCCTAATCTGGTTCCGGCACGGCACGCTGAGCCTTTGGTTAATTCCTCTTCCTGGTGGGAAATGAGAGTTAAATTTGCCCGTCCAGACACCTCCAGCTAGTCTCTCTTTGGTTCTCCCTATTCCTGTTCATCTTCCGCAGAAATTGCAAACTGGGCCAAACAGGAGGTTAAAGGCACTGACTCTCCAAGTCGGGAGAGTGTTAGTAAAGCGTCTGGAAAGTTGCACCCGAGTACCAGGGGACGAGAACTGAGACATATTGGAACACGTCTCCCGATCACACGGTTGATCATACTCTGGGTTCCACGTGCATGTTTTACCTGAAGGCAGAGTCCCTTAAACCTGGAGAGTTGAGACCCGTGGAATGGGTACCATGCAATATGACTTCAAAGGGTCTTCATTTGCTCACCGAACCTCTCCAATCCTATCACTGCTGCGTTTATGCCCCTGTACACACGCTTGATTTTCTTTCAGAGACATAGCAATCCATAGGTTTTAAGATACTTACTAGTCAGGTACATTCTTAGGCGTTTAATATGGGGTGTTGAGTCCATTTCGTTGAGCAAGGAGTAGTTCTTGTCTATTCTATATTTGGCTTAAGGAACTTTATCTGTGCTCATTTCAATCTCTGGTTTGATGCAGTACCCCAACTCACCTTTCCCCTTAAGCAAGCATAAGTTGGTTTTCTAAATTTGAGACCCTGTTCTGTTTTGTAATCCAGTTCCTGTGTAGCCAAGTTTACATCCCGTGTATTAGTGATATCTTATGATGTTTCTTTTTCTGTGTGACTTATTTCAGTTAGAATCATCATACCTGAATCCGCTCATTATGCTGCTACGGGCCTGATGACATAGATTTCATTGCTGAGTGATATTGCATTGTACGTAAGTACCACAACTTCTTTATCCATTTTTCACTTTCTGCGCTATTGAACTTGTACCGTAAACGAGGTTCTTGTAAACAGAGCCGTCCCAAACTTTGGGGTGGCTGTGTCTTTTTGATTTTAATTTCCCTAAGCTATAGGACCATAAGTGGAAGTGCCCTAGGCTCTGTTGCTTTGTTTTTTAGATGTTTCAGGAAACACCATACACTTCTCCCCAGTGGCTGTTGCCAATTTACATCCCGCCCATCAGCATAACAAGGCTCCCAGTTCTCCATGGCCTTTCCTGCCTTTCTGGATTTTACACTTTTTTCAGATGGCCCTTTTGACTGGGGGGAAGTGAGACTTCATTGTAGTGCAGATTTCCTTTGCAAGCTTGCTTGGTTGGCCAAAAAGGGCGTATGCGTTTTTTCCTGAATATATTCAGGAAAAAACGCATACGGCCTTTTGGCCAAGTGCATCATTGTTGACGTTCTGCCTCTTTTCCTATGCTTTAAATGCAATTCCAGTCTACCTCCTGAAATCGGTTTCCTGCAATTCTGCCCCGCTTTCAAGTCCTCTTGGCAGCCTTACTTCAGTATATTTTTGGACGATAGCTGTCATTTATAACTCTGCAGGTTTGTGAATTACAGTGCCCCTGAGCTCCTTTCTTCAACTCGCTTTCTTGTGAGCTGGCCGCAACACCGCAGGATTGCTTCAGGCCCTAATCTGGTTCCGGCACAGCACGCTGAGCCTTTGGTTAATTCCTCTTCCTGGTGGGAAATGAGAGTTAAATTTGCCCGTCCAGACACCTCCAGCTAGTCTCTCATTGGTTCTCCCTATTCCTGTTCATCTTCCTCAGAAATTGCAAATGGGCCAAACAGGAGGTTAAAGGCACTGACTCTCCAAGTCGGGAGAGTGTTAGTAAAGCGTCTGGAATGTTGCACCCGAGTACCAGGGGACGAGAACTGAGACATATTGGAACACGTCTCCCGATCATACGGTTTATCATACTCAGGGTTCCACATGCATGTTTTAGCTGAAGGAAGAATCCCTTAAACCTGGAGAGTTGAGACCCGTGGAATGGGTACCATGCAATATGACTTCAAAGGGTCTTCATTTGCTCACCGAACCTCTCCAATCCTATCACTGCTGCCTTTTTGCCCCTGTACACAAGCTTGATTCTCTTTCGGAGACATAGCAATCCATAGGTTAGAAAATTCTTACTAGTCAGGTACATTCTTAGGCGTTTAATATGGGGTGTTGAGTCCATTTCGTTGAGCAAGGAGTAGTTCTTGTCTATTCCATATTTGGCTTAAGGAACTTTATCTGTGCTCATTTCAATCTCTGGTTTTAGGCAGCACCCCAACTCACCTTTCCCCTTAAGCAAGCATAAGTAGATTTTTTAAATTTAAGGCCCTGTTCTGTTTTGTAATCCAGTTCCTGTGTAGCCAAGTTTACATTCCGTGTATTAGTGATATCTTATGATGTTTCTTTTTCTGTGATACTTATTTCAGTTAGAATCATCATACCTGAATCCACTCTTTATGCTGCTATGGGCCTGAAGACATAGATTTCATTGCTGAGTGATAATGCATTGTACGTAAGTACCACAACTTCTTTATCCATTTTTCGCTTTCTGCGATATTGAACTTGTAGCGTAAACCAGGTTCTTGTAAACAGAGCCGTCCCAAACTTTGGGGTGGCTGTGTCTTTTTGATTTTAATTTCCCTAAGCTATAGGACCATAAGTGGAAGTGCCCTAGGTTCTGTTGCTTTGTTTTTTAGATGTTTCAGGAAACACCATACACTTCTCCCGAGTGGCTGTTGCCAATTTACATCCCGCCCATCAGCATAACAAGGCTCCCAGTTCTCCATGGCCTTTCCTGCCTTTCTGGATTTTACACTTTTTTCAGATGGCCCTTTTGACCGGGGGGAAGTGAGACTTCATTGTAGTGCAGATTTCCTTTGCAAGCTTGCTTGGTTGGCCAAAAAGGGCGTATGCGTTTTTTCCTGAATATATTCAGGAAAAAACGCATACGCCCTTTTGGCAAGTGCATCATTGTTGACGTTCTGCCTCTTTTCCTATGCTTTAAATGCAATTCCAGTCTACCTCCTGAAATCGGTTTCCTGCAATTCTGCCCCGCTTTCAAGTCCTCTTGGCAGCCTTACTTCAGTATATTTTTGGACGATAGCTGTCATTTATAACTCTGCAGGTTTGTGAATTACAGTGCCCCTGAGCTCCTTTCTTCAACTCGCTTTCTTGGGAGCTGGCCGCAACACCGCAGGATTGCTTCAGGCCCTAATCTGGTTCCGGGACGGCACGCTGAGCCTTTGGTTAATTCCTCTTCCTGGTGGGAAATGAGAGTTAAATTTGCCCGTCCAGACACCTCCAGCTAGTCTCTCTTTGGTTCTCCCTATTCCTGTTCATCTTCCGCAGAAATTGCAAACTGGGCCAAACAGGAGGTTAAAGGCACTGACTCTCCAAGTCGGGAGAGTGTTAGTAAAGCGTCTGGAAAGTTGCACCCGAGTACCAGGGGACGAGAACTGAGACATATAGGAACACGTCTCCCGATCACACGGTTGATCATACTCTGGGTTCCACGTGCATGTTTTACCTGAAGGCAGAGTCCCTTAAACCTGGAGAGTTGAGACCCGTGGAATGGGTACCATGCAATATGACTTCAAAGGGTCTTCATTTGCTCACCGAACCTCTCCAATCCTATCACTGCTGCGTTTATGCCCCTGTACACACGCTTGATTTTCTTTCAGAGACATAGCAATCCATAGGTTTTAAGATACTTACTAGTCAGGTACATTCTTAGGCGTTTAATATGGGGTGTTGAGTCCATTTCGTTGAGCAAGGAGTAGTTCTTGTCTATTCTATATTTGGCTTAAGGAACTTTATCTGTGCTCATTTCAATCTCTGGTTTGATGCAGTACCCCAACTCACCTTTCCCCTTAAGCAAGCATAAGTTGGTTTTCTAAATTTGAGACCCTGTTCTGTTTTGTAATCCAGTTCCTGTGTAGCCAAGTTTACATCCCGTGTATTAGTGATATCTTATGATGTTTCTTTTTCTGTGTGACTTATTTCAGTTAGAATCATCATACCTGAATCCGCTCATTATGCTGCTACGGGCCTGATGACATAGATTTCATTGCTGAGTGATATTGCATTGTACGTAAGTACCACAACTTCTTTATCCATTTTTCACTTTCTGCGATATTGAACTTGTACCGTAAACGAGGTTCTTGTAAACAGAGCCGTCCCAAACTTTGGGGTGGCTGTGTCTTTTTGATTTTAATTTCCCTAAGCTATAGGACCATAAATGGAAGTGCCCTAGGCTCTGTTGCTTTGTTTTTTAGATGTTTCAGGAAACACCATACACCTCTCCCGAGTGGCTGTTGGCAATTTACATCCCGCCCATCAGCATAACAAGGCTCCCAGTTCTCCATGGCCTGTCTTGCCTTTCTGGATTTTACACTTTTTTCAGATGGCCCTTTTGACCGTGGGGAAGTGAGACTTCATTGTAGTGCAGATTTCCTTTGCAAGCTTGCTTGGTTGGCCACAAAGGGCGTATGCGTTTTTTCCTGAATATATTCAGGAAAAAACGCATACGCCCTTTTTGGCCAAGTGCATCATTGTGGACGTTCTGCCTCTTTTCCTATGCTTTAAATGCAATTCCAGTCTACCTCCTGAAATCGGTTTCCTGCAATTCTGCCCCGCTTTCAAGTCCTCTTGGCAGCCTTACTTCAGTATATTTTTGGACGATAGCTGTCATTTATAACTCTGCAGGTTTGTGAATTACAGTGCCCCTGAGCTCCTTTCTTCAACTCGCTTTCTTGTGAGCTGGCCGCAACACCGCAGGATTGCTTCAGGCCCTAATCTGGTTCCAGCACGGCACGTTGAGCCTTTGGTTAATTCCTCTTCCTGGTGGGAAATGAGAGTTAAATTTGCCCGTCCAGGCACCTCCACCTAGTCTCTCATTGGTTCTCCCTATTCCTGTTCATCTTCCTCAGAAATTGCAAATG
>NW_028138633.1:0-61000 GCF_964270905.1 Leucopleurus acutus | reverse complement strand
TTACGTCCCACTTCAAATTGAGGGTATGCATTTCTCCACAACCTCTTCAGCATTGATCATTTGTAGTTTTTTTGCTGATGGTTATTCTGAGCTGATATCTCTTTGTGGTTGGATTTGCACGTGTCTCACACTCCCTTGAAATTGAGCTTTCAGGCATGTCCTTTTATTTTTCAAACTGTTATTACAGCTGACGTCTTCAAATTGTTTTCTTTTCAAAATGTGCCACATTTTGAAAATTTTGGGCCTTTACTTGCGTCAAGACATTTTAAGGGCAGTTTACATTTGCAGCCCTGCGGTACTTGTGCATATGAAGTGCCCATGAGCAAAGATTTCAAAGCTGCTGTTGCAGGTATCGGCCAGAGGGTGGCAGCATTTCTACGTTTCCCCCTCTGGTACCTAGGGAAACAGACCTTCCTGCCAGTGGTGTTCCTCAGTTATAAATTACAGTGCAGTGTGCCCTGATATACCCCCAAAAGCTTATGTCTCCTTACTTACGTTTGTTTTTTAAATTTAATTTATATTTCTTAGTGGATTAATATTCCATTGTGTACATGGACCACTTCTTCTTTGTGCATTCCTCTGTTAGTGGACATTTTCGTTGCTTCCAAGTGTTGGCTATAGTAAATATTGCTGGAGTGCAGTATTGCCAGCCTGTGACTTTTGATTCTCATTTTCTCAGGTGATATAGGCCCAGCAGTGGGTATGATTCATTGACTGGTAGCTCAATGTTTACCTTTTCAGAGCACCTCCATTGTGTTTCCATTAGTGGCTCTTAACACGTCCCGGTTAACACCGAGGGTACGCATTTTTCCACAACCCCTTCAGCATTTATTGTTTGCAGAATGTTTGCTCATGGACATTCTGACTGCTGTGACCTGATAGGTTTTCGTAATTTGGATTTGCATGTCTTTAATAATTCCTAATAGTCAGCGTTTTCCCACACCTTTCTCTTTTCTTTAGGAAAAAAAGTGTGAGTACAATATAGCACTTGAAATTGTCTTCTTGGAAGGTTGGCCTCTTTTTTTTTTTTTTTTTTTTTTTTTTTTGCGGTACGCGGGCCTTTCACCTTTGTGGCCTCTCCCGTTGAGGAGCACAGGCTCTGGACGCGCAGGCTCAGCGGCCATGGCTCACGGGCCCAGCCGCTCCGCGACATGTGGGATCTTCCCGGACCGGGGCACGACCCCGTGTCTCCTGCATCGGCAGGCGGACTCTCAACGACTGCGCCACCAGGGAAGCCCAGGTTGGCCTCTTTTGAACTCTGTGGTCGATTTTCGACCCCAGAATTTTATTTGAGTGCAGGTGTCATTTACATGCCTGCAGTGGTTGTGAATATTTAGTGACCATTAGCACCGGGTTTAAAGCTGGTGTTGTGGGAAACGACCACAAAAGCGGCAGCGATTCTCCATTCCCAAATCTGGTTACTAGGGCAGCAGAGCCTTCCTGGAAGTCGGGTTCCTAGGTTGTAAATTAGAATGGAATGTGCCGGGAAAAAGCCCCTGAAGTTTATGTCTCATTACTTCTTGTTCGTTGTTTTAATTGCTTTAATCGGGGTAGTGATTAGAATAGTTTGTCCTAGGTGTACACAGTCTGGTTCATTTGTACATCATATATATCTATTCACGTACAGATCCTTTTCCCAGTAAAGGATTACAGAGTGTTCTGTAGACCTCCCTTGCTATGTGCTCGGGCTTTTTGATATATGTACTTATTCTGTATTTGTATAGGTATGGTAAACCTAATCGTAGTTTATCCATTGCCACCGCCTTTCCTTTTAGATACGCAAAGTTTTCAAGTCTGTGTGTGTCTCTCTCTGTGGAAATATGTCCATTTTTGGCAGTTGTTAGGTAACACCTACAAGTGATATCATAGGATATAGGTCTTTTGCTTTCCGACTTACCTCATGTTCTGTGATTATCTCTAGGCTCATCTATGGTACCTCAAAGAGCAGTGTTTCATTGTTTCCCATGGCTGATATTCCATTGTGTACATGGACCACTTCCTCTTTGTGCGTTTTTCTGTTCATGAACATTTTGGTGTCTTCCAAGTCTTGGCTACGTTAAATGCTCCTGCGGTGCAGGATTGCCAGCCTAGGTCTCTTTCATTCTGGTCTGCTCAGGTGACAGGCACATGGAAGAACCTACCAGATCACATGGTAGCTCAATTTTTACTTTTAAACGCACCTCCATTATGTTTCACTGCTGACTGTTACCAGTTTACATCCCCCCAGTCTAGAGGGTACACAGTTCCCTAAAACCCCTTCAGCATTTCTTCTTTGTGGACCTCTTCCTGATGGTCAGTCGACTGGTGTGAGTTGAAACCTTTTCGTAGATTAGATTTGCATGAGTCTAATAATTCCGAAGGTTGAGCTTCTATCCACTTTCCTTTTTTTTAATCAAGAGACTAAGTCTGACTTACCTCATCTTACTACCTTCTTGAAAATTTTGCCTTTTTTGAATTTTTTTGGCCATTCCTCACCTCAGGACATTTTTTGAGGGCAGGTGTCCTTACAGCTCTGAGGCCATGTGAATGTTAAGTGACCATTAACTGTGGGTTTAAAGCCGCTCTTGCGGGAAACGGCCACAAAGCGGCAGCATTTCTACATTTCCGACTGGGTTTTTGGGCAACAGAGCCTCCCTGGAAATCGTGTTAGTAGGCTGCAAATTAGAGTGGAATGGGCCAGGACACCACCACCACCACCACCACCACCACCACCACCCCCCCCGCCAAGAGCTTATATCTCCTTACCTCTTGTTTGTTTTTTAAATTTAATTTTTATTTATTATCAGAGCAAATTTGATAAAAATGTTGTTTGTTCTAGGTGTACATAATCTGGTTCATTATACCTAAGTATCTATCTATTCATCTTTGGCTCCTTTCCCGTGTAGGTTATTACAGAGTGATGAGCTCAATTTTTAAATTTAAACGCACCGCCATTCTCATCTCACTACTGACTGTTACCAGTTTACGTCCCACCAGCACTTAGAGTGTAAACAGTTCTCTAAAACCCTTTCAGCACTCATGTTTTGTAGACTGTTTTGCTGATGATCATTCTGACGGTGGTGAGGTGAACGTTTTTGTAGATTGGATTTGCGTGGCTTTATTCGTTCCTGAAATGGAGCATTATTCCATGCATTTTTTTTAAACAAAAAGAAAAAGAAAGACAAAATGTGCATAAAATATGCCACTTGATATTGTCTTTTTGAAATGTTGAGGTCTTTTGAATTTTGTGGTCGACTTACGACCCCAGGAATTTTTTTAGGCCCAGTGTCCTTTAGCGAGTCCTGCACATATTTGGAATATTAAGTGACCATTAGCTTAGCGCTTTGTTTAAAGCTGCTGTTGTGTGAAACAGCCACAAGGCGGCAGCACTTCTCCCTTACCAAATCTGGTTACCACAGCAACAGAGCCTTAATGGAAGTCGTGTTCTAGGTTGTAAATTAGAATGGAATGTGCTACGAAAAATGCCTTTATTTTTTATCACAGCAAGTTTGATTACAATGTTTTGTTTGTTCTAGGTGTGCAAGATGTGGTTCTTTCACACATCTACATATATCTATTCTTCGGATCCTTTTCCCGTGTAGGTTATGACACAATGTTGAGTAGTCTTCTCTTGGTATTCTGTGGGTCCTTGGTGATTATGTATTTACCATGTGTTTGTATATCTCTGTTAACCCCAATATCGTAATGTATCCAGTCCTCACACCTTTCCATTTGGGGCAACCATAAGTTTGTTTAATGAATCTGTGATTGCCTTTCTCTGTGGAAATATCTTCATTGGTATCAATTTTTAGGTAACACCCATAAGTGATATGATAGGATATGTGTCTTTCGCTTTCTGACTTACTACAAGTTGCGTGATTACCTCTAGACTCCTCCTTGGTCCTGCAAACGGCATTGTTTCATTTTTTTTCCTTGGCTAATGTTCCATCTGTACATGTACCAGTTCTTCTTTCTCCACGCACCTCTTGATGGACGTTTGTCTTGGCTATTGTTATACTTCTACAGTGCAGATTTACCTGCCTGTGTCTCTCCAGTTCTGTCTTCTTAGGATATAGTCCGAGGAGCGGGCGTGCTGGATCACATAGTAGCTCAAGATTTACCTTTTAAAGGCACCTCCATTCTGTTCCCATTAGTGGCTCTTACCAGGTTACGTCCCACTTCAAATTGAGGGTATGCATTTCTCCACAACCTCTTCAGCATTGATCATTTGTAGTTTTTTTGCTGATGGTTATTCTGAGCTGATATCTCTTTGTGGTTGGATTTGCACGTGTCTCACACTCCCTTGAAATTGAGCTTTCAGGCATGTCCTTTTATTTTTCAAACTGTTATTACAGCTGACGTCTTCAAATTGTTTTCTTTTCAAAATGTGCCACATTTTGAAAATTTTGGGCCTTTACTTGCGTCAAGACATTTTAAGGGCAGTTTACATTTGCAGCCCTGCGGTACTTGTGCATATGAAGTGCCCATGAGCAAAGATTTCAAAGCTGCTGTTGCAGGTATCGGCCAGAGGGTGGCAGCATTTCTACGTTTTCCCCTCTGGTACCTAGGGAAACAGACCTTCCTGCCAGTGGTGTTCCTCAGTTATAAATTACAGTGCAGTGTGCCCTGATATACCCCCAAAAGCTTATGTCTCCTTACTTACGTTTGTTTTTTAAATTTAATTTATATTTTTTAGTGGATTAATATTCCATTGTGTACATGGACCACTTCTTCTTTGTGCATTCCTCTGTTAATGGACATTTTCGTTGCTTCCAAGTGTTGGCTATAGTAAATATTGCTGGAGTGCAGTATTGCCAGCCTGTGACTTTTGATTCTCATTTTCTCAGGTGATATAGGCCCAGCAGTGGGTATGATTCATTGACTGGTAGCTCAATGTTTACCTTTTCAGAGCACCTCCATTGTGTTTCCATTAGTGGCTCTTAACACGTCCCGGTTAACACCGAGGGTACGCATTTTTCCACAACCCCTTCAGCATTTATTGTTTGCAGAATGTTTGCTCATGGACATTCTGACTGCTGTGACCTGATAGGTTTTCGTAATTTGGATTTGCATGTCTTTAATAATTCCTAATAGTCAGCGTTTTCCCACACCTTTCTCTTTTCTTTAGGAAAAAAAGTGTGAGTACAATATAGCACTTGAAATTGTCTTCTTGGAAGGTTGGCCTCTTTTTTTTTTTTTTTTTGCGGTACGCGGGCCTTTCACCTTTGTGGCCTCTCCCGTTGAGGAGCACAGGCTCTGGACGCGCAGGCTCAGCGGCCATGGCTCACGGGCCCAGCCGCTCCGCGACATGTGGGATCTTCCCGGACCGGGGCACGACCCCGTGTCTCCTGCATCGGCAGGCGGACTCTCAACGACTGCGCCACCAGGGAAGCCCAGGTTGGCCTCTTTTGAACTCTGTGGTCGATTTTCGACCCCAGAATTTTATTTGAGTGCAGGTGTCATTTACATGCCTGCAGTGGTTGTGAATATTTAGTGACCATTAGCACCGGGTTTAAAGCTGGTGTTGTGGGAAACGACCACAAAAGCGGCAGCGATTCTCCATTCCCAAATCTGGTTACTAGGGCAGCAGAGCCTTCCTGGAAGTCGGGTTCCTAGGTTGTAAATTAGAATGGAATGTGCCGGGAAAAAGCCCCTGAAGTTTATGTCTCATTACTTCTTGTTCGTTGTTTTAATTGCTTTAATCGGGGTAGTGATTAGAATAGTTTGTCCTAGGTGTACACAGTCTGGTTCATTTGTACATCATATATATCTATTCACGTACAGATCCTTTTCCCAGTAAAGGATTACAGAGTGTTCTGTAGACCTCCCTTGCTATGTGCTCGGGCTTTTTGATATATGTACTTATTCTGTATTTGTATAGGTATGGTAAACCTAATCGTAGTTTATCCATTGCCACCGCCTTTCCTTTTAGATACGCAAAGTTTTCAAGTCTGTGTGTGTCTCTCTCTGTGGAAATATGTCCATTTTTGGCAGTTGTTAGGTAACACCTACAAGTGATATCATAGGATATAGGTCTTTTGCTTTCCGACTTACCTCATGTTCTGTGATTATCTCTAGGCTCATCTATGGTACCTCAAAGAGCAGTGTTTCATTGTTTCCCATGGCTGATATTCCATTGTGTACATGGACCACTTCCTCTTTGTGCGTTTTTCTGTTCATGAACATTTTGGTGTCTTCCAAGTCTTGGCTACGTTAAATGCTCCTGCGGTGCAGGATTGCCAGCCTAGGTCTCTTTCATTCTGGTCTGCTCAGGTGACAGGCACATGGAAGAACCTACCAGATCACATGGTAGCTCAATTTTTACTTTTAAACGCACCTCCATTATGTTTCACTGCTGACTGTTACCAGTTTACATCCCCCCAGTCTAGAGGGTACACAGTTCCCTAAAACCCCTTCAGCATTTCTTCTTTGTGGACCTCTTCCTGATGGTCAGTCGACTGGTGTGAGTTGAAACCTTTTCGTAGATTAGATTTGCATGAGTCTAATAATTCCGAAGGTTGAGCTTCTATCCACTTTCCTTTTTTTTAATCAAGAGACTAAGTCTGACTTACCTCATCTTACTACCTTCTTGAAAATTTTGCCTTTTTTGAATTTTTTTGGCCATTCCTCACCTCAGGACATTTTTTGAGGGCAGGTGTCCTTACAGCTCTGAGGCCATGTGAATGTTAAGTGACCATTAACTGTGGGTTTAAAGCCGCTCTTGCGGGAAACGGCCACAAAGCGGCAGCATTTCTACATTTCCGACTGGGTTTTTGGGCAACAGAGCCTCCCTGGAAATCGTGTTAGTAGGCTGCAAATTAGAGTGGAATGGGCCAGGACACCACCACCACCACCACCACCACCCCACCCCACCCCACCCCCCCGCCAAGAGCTTATATCTCCTTACCTCTTGTTTGTTTTTTAAATTTAATTTTTATTTATTATCAGAGCAAATTTGATAAAAATGTTGTTTGTTCTAGGTGTACATAATCTGGTTCATTATACCTAAGTATCTATCTATTCATCTTTGGCTCCTTTCCCGTGTAGGTTATTACAGAGTGATGAGCTCAATTTTTAAATTTAAACGCACCGCCATTCTCATCTCACTACTGGCTGTTACCAGTTTACGTCCCACCAGCACTTAGAGTGTAAACAGTTCTCTAAAACCCTTTCAGCACTCATGTTTTGTAGACTATTTTGCTGATGATCATTCTGACGGTGGTGAGGTGAACGTTTTTGTAGATTGGATTTGCGTGGCTTTATTCGTTCCTGAAATGGAGCATTATTCCATGCATTTTTTTTAAACAAAAAGAAAAAGAAAGACAAAATGTGCATAAAATATGCCACTTGATACTGTCTTTTTGAAATGTTGAGGTCTTTTGAATTTTGTGGTCGACTTACGACCCCAGGAATTTTTTTAGGCCCAGTGTCCTTTAGCGAGTCCTGCACATATTTGGAATATTAAGTGACCATTAGCTTAGCGCTTTGTTTAAAGCTGCTGTTGTGTGAAACAGCCACAAGGCGGCAGCACTTCTCCCTTACCAAATCTGGTTACCACAGCAACAGAGCCTTAATGGAAGTCGTGTTCTAGGTTGTAAATTAGAATGGAATGTGCTACGAAAAATGCCTTTATTTTTTATCACAGCAAGTTTGATTACAATGTTTTGTTTGTTCTAGGTGTGCAAGATGTGGTTCTTTCACACATCTACATATATCTATTCTTCGGATCCTTTTCCCGTGTAGGTTATGACACAATGTTGAGTAGTCTTCTCTTGGTATTCTGTGGGTCCTTGGTGATTATGTATTTACCATGTGTTTGTATATCTCTGTTAACCCCAATATCGTAATGTATCCAGTCCTCACACCTTTCCATTTGGGGCAACCATAAGTTTGTTTAATGAATCTGTGATTGCCTTTCTCTGTGGAAATATCTTCATTGGTATCAATTTTTAGGTAACACCCATAAGTGATATGATAGGATATGTGTCTTTCGCTTTCTGACTTACTACAAGTTGCGTGATTACCTCTAGACTCCTCCTTGGTCCTGCAAACGGCATTGTTTCATTTTTTTTCCTTGGCTAATGTTCCATCTGTACATGTACCAGTTCTTCTTTCTCCACGCACCTCTTGATGGACGTTTGTCTTGGCTATTGTTATACTTCTACAGTGCAGATTTACCTGCCTGTGTCTCTCCAGTTCTGTCTTCTTAGGATATAGTCCGAGGAGCGGGCGTGCTGGATCACATAGTAGCTCAAGATTTACCTTTTAAAGGCACCTCCATTCTGTTCCCATTAGTGGCTCTTACCAGGTTACGTCCCACTTCAAATTGAGGGTATGCATTTCTCCACAACCTCTTCAGCATTGATCATTTGTAGTTTTTTTGCTGATGGTTATTCTGAGCTGATATCTCTTTGTGGTTGGATTTGCACGTGTCTCACACTCCCTTGAAATTGAGCTTTCAGGCATGTCCTTTTATTTTTCAAACTGTTATTACAGCTGACGTCTTCAAATTGTTTTCTTTTCAAAATGTGCCACATTTTGAAAATTTTGGGCCTTTACTTGCGTCAAGACATTTTAAGGGCAGTTTACATTTGCAGCCCTGCGGTACTTGTGCATATGAAGTGCCCATGAGCAAAGATTTCAAAGCTGCTGTTGCAGGTATCGGCCAGAGGGTGGCAGCATTTCTACGTTTTCCCCTCTGGTACCTAGGGAAACAGACCTTCCTGCCAGTGGTGTTCCTCAGTTATAAATTACAGTGCAGTGTGCCCTGATATACCCCCAAAAGCTTATGTCTCCTTACTTACGTTTGTTTTTTAAATTTAATTTATATTTTTTAGTGGATTAATATTCCATTGTGTACATGGACCACTTCTTCTTTGTGCATTCCTCTGTTAATGGACATTTTCGTTGCTTCCAAGTGTTGGCTATAGTAAATATTGCTGGAGTGCAGTATTGCCAGCCTGTGACTTTTGATTCTCATTTTCTCAGGTGATATAGGCCCAGCAGTGGGTATGATTCATTGACTGGTAGCTCAATGTTTACCTTTTCAGAGCACCTCCATTGTGTTTCCATTAGTGGCTCTTAACACGTCCCGGTTAACACCGAGGGTACGCATTTTTCCACAACCCCTTCAGCATTTATTGTTTGCAGAATGTTTGCTCATGGACATTCTGACTGCTGTGACCTGATAGGTTTTCGTAATTTGGATTTGCATGTCTTTAATAATTCCTAATAGTCAGCGTTTTCCCACACCTTTCTCTTTTCTTTAGGAAAAAAAGTGTGAGTACAATATAGCACTTGAAATTGTCTTCTTGGAAGGTTGGCCTCTTTTTTTTTTTTTTTTTGCGGTACGCGGGCCTTTCACCTTTGTGGCCTCTCCCGTTGAGGAGCACAGGCTCTGGACGCGCAGGCTCAGCGGCCATGGCTCACGGGCCCAGCCGCTCCGCGACATGTGGGATCTTCCCGGACCGGGGCACGACCCCGTGTCTCCTGCATCGGCAGGCGGACTCTCAACGACTGCGCCACCAGGGAAGCCCAGGTTGGCCTCTTTTGAACTCTGTGGTCGATTTTCGACCCCAGAATTTTATTTGAGTGCAGGTGTCATTTACATGCCTGCAGTGGTTGTGAATATTTAGTGACCATTAGCACCGGGTTTAAAGCTGGTGTTGTGGGAAACGACCACAAAAGCGGCAGCGATTCTCCATTCCCAAATCTGGTTACTAGGGCAGCAGAGCCTTCCTGGAAGTCGGGTTCCTAGGTTGTAAATTAGAATGGAATGTGCCGGGAAAAAGCCCCTGAAGTTTATGTCTCATTACTTCTTGTTCGTTGTTTTAATTGCTTTAATCGGGGTAGTGATTAGAATAGTTTGTCCTAGGTGTACACAGTCTGGTTCATTTGTACATCATATATATCTATTCACGTACAGATCCTTTTCCCAGTAAAGGATTACAGAGTGTTCTGTAGACCTCCCTTGCTATGTGCTCGGGCTTTTTGATATATGTACTTATTCTGTATTTGTATAGGTATGGTAAACCTAATCGTAGTTTATCCATTGCCACCGCCTTTCCTTTTAGATACGCAAAGTTTTCAAGTCTGTGTGTGTCTCTCTCTGTGGAAATATGTCCATTTTTGGCAGTTGTTAGGTAACACCTACAAGTGATATCATAGGATATAGGTCTTTTGCTTTCCGACTTACCTCATGTTCTGTGATTATCTCTAGGCTCATCTATGGTACCTCAAAGAGCAGTGTTTCATTGTTTCCCATGGCTGATATTCCATTGTGTACATGGACCACTTCCTCTTTGTGCGTTTTTCTGTTCATGAACATTTTGGTGTCTTCCAAGTCTTGGCTACGTTAAATGCTCCTGCGGTGCAGGATTGCCAGCCTAGGTCTCTTTCATTCTGGTCTGCTCAGGTGACAGGCACATGGAAGAACCTACCAGATCACATGGTAGCTCAATTTTTACTTTTAAACGCACCTCCATTATGTTTCACTGCTGACTGTTACCAGTTTACATCCCCCCAGTCTAGAGGGTACACAGTTCCCTAAAACCCCTTCAGCATTTCTTCTTTGTGGACCTCTTCCTGATGGTCAGTCGACTGGTGTGAGTTGAAACCTTTTCGTAGATTAGATTTGCATGAGTCTAATAATTCCGAAGGTTGAGCTTCTATCCACTTTCCTTTTTTTTAATCAAGAGACTAAGTCTGACTTACCTCATCTTACTACCTTCTTGAAAATTTTGCCTTTTTTGAATTTTTTTGGCCATTCCTCACCTCAGGACATTTTTTGAGGGCAGGTGTCCTTACAGCTCTGAGGCCATGTGAATGTTAAGTGACCATTAACTGTGGGTTTAAAGCCGCTCTTGCGGGAAACGGCCACAAAGCGGCAGCATTTCTACATTTCCGACTGGGTTTTTGGGCAACAGAGCCTCCCTGGAAATCGTGTTAGTAGGCTGCAAATTAGAGTGGAATGGGCCAGGACACCACCACCACCACCACCACCACCACCACCACCCCCCCCGCCAAGAGCTTATATCTCCTTACCTCTTGTTTGTTTTTTAAATTTAATTTTTATTTATTATCAGAGCAAATTTGATAAAAATGTTGTTTGTTCTAGGTGTACATAATCTGGTTCATTATACCTAAGTATCTATCTATTCATCTTTGGCTCCTTTCCCGTGTAGGTTATTACAGAGTGATGAGCTCAATTTTTAAATTTAAACGCACCGCCATTCTCATCTCACTACTGGCTGTTACCAGTTTACGTCCCACCAGCACTTAGAGTGTAAACAGTTCTCTAAAACCCTTTCAGCACTCATGTTTTGTAGACTGTTTTGCTGATGATCATTCTGACGGTGGTGAGGTGAACGTTTTTGTAGATTGGATTTGCGTGGCTTTATTCGTTCCTGAAATGGAGCATTATTCCATGCATTTTTTTTAAACAAAAAGAAAAAGAAAGACAAAATGTGCATAAAATATGCCACTTGATATTGTCTTTTTGAAATGTTGAGGTCTTTTGAATTTTGTGGTCGACTTACGACCCCAGGAATTTTTTTAGGCCCAGTGTCCTTTAGCGAGTCCTGCACATATTTGGAATATTAAGTGACCATTAGCTTAGCGCTTTGTTTAAAGCTGCTGTTGTGTGAAACAGCCACAAGGCGGCAGCACTTCTCCCTTACCAAATCTGGTTACCACAGCAACAGAGCCTTAATGGAAGTCGTGTTCTAGGTTGTAAATTAGAATGGAATGTGCTACGAAAAATGCCTTTATTTTTTATCACAGCAAGTTTGATTACAATGTTTTGTTTGTTCTAGGTGTGCAAGATGTGGTTCTTTCACACATCTACATATATCTATTCTTCGGATCCTTTTCCCGTGTAGGTTATGACACAATGTTGAGTAGTCTTCTCTTGGTATTCTGTGGGTCCTTGGTGATTATGTATTTACCATGTGTTTGTATATCTCTGTTAACCCCAATATCGTAATGTATCCAGTCCTCACACCTTTCCATTTGGGGCAACCATAAGTTTGTTTAATGAATCTGTGATTGCCTTTCTCTGTGGAAATATCTTCATTGGTATCAATTTTTAGGTAACACCCATAAGTGATATGATAGGATATGTGTCTTTCGCTTTCTGACTTACTACAAGTTGCGTGATTACCTCTAGACTCCTCCTTGGTCCTGCAAACGGCATTGTTTCATTTTTTTTCCTTGGCTAATGTTCCATCTGTACATGTACCAGTTCTTCTTTCTCCACGCACCTCTTGATGGACGTTTGTCTTGGCTATTGTTATACTTCTACAGTGCAGATTTACCTGCCTGTGTCTCTCCAGTTCTGTCTTCTTAGGATATAGTCCGAGGAGCGGGCGTGCTGGATCACATAGTAGCTCAAGATTTACCTTTTAAAGGCACCTCCATTCTGTTCCCATTAGTGGCTCTTACCAGGTTACGTCCCACTTCAAATTGAGGGTATGCATTTCTCCACAACCTCTTCAGCATTGATCATTTGTAGTTTTTTTGCTGATGGTTATTCTGAGCTGATATCTCTTTGTGGTTGGATTTGCACGTGTCTCACACTCCCTTGAAATTGAGCTTTCAGGCATGTCCTTTTATTTTTCAAACTGTTATTACAGCTGACGTCTTCAAATTGTTTTCTTTTCAAAATGTGCCACATTTTGAAAATTTTGGGCCTTTACTTGCGTCAAGACATTTTAAGGGCAGTTTACATTTGCAGCCCTGCGGTACTTGTGCATATGAAGTGCCCATGAGCAAAGATTTCAAAGCTGCTGTTGCAGGTATCGGCCAGAGGGTGGCAGCATTTCTACGTTTCCCCCTCTGGTACCTAGGGAAACAGACCTTCCTGCCAGTGGTGTTCCTCAGTTATAAATTACAGTGCAGTGTGCCCTGATATACCCCCAAAAGCTTATGTCTCCTTACTTACGTTTGTTTTTTAAATTTAATTTATATTTCTTAGTGGATTAATATTCCATTGTGTACATGGACCACTTCTTCTTTGTGCATTCCTCTGTTAGTGGACATTTTCGTTGCTTCCAAGTGTTGGCTATAGTAAATATTGCTGGAGTGCAGTATTGCCAGCCTGTGACTTTTGATTCTCATTTTCTCAGGTGATATAGGCCCAGCAGTGGGTATGATTCATTGACTGGTAGCTCAATGTTTACCTTTTCAGAGCACCTCCATTGTGTTTCCATTAGTGGCTCTTAACACGTCCCGGTTAACACCGAGGGTACGCATTTTTCCACAACCCCTTCAGCATTTATTGTTTGCAGAATGTTTGCTCATGGACATTCTGACTGCTGTGACCTGATAGGTTTTCGTAATTTGGATTTGCATGTCTTTAATAATTCCTAATAGTCAGCGTTTTCCCACACCTTTCTCTTTTCTTTAGGAAAAAAAGTGTGAGTACAATATAGCACTTGAAATTGTCTTCTTGGAAGGTTGGCCTCTTTTTTTTTTTTTTTTTGCGGTACGCGGGCCTTTCACCTTTGTGGCCTCTCCCGTTGAGGAGCACAGGCTCTGGACGCGCAGGCTCAGCGGCCATGGCTCACGGGCCCAGCCGCTCCGCGACATGTGGGATCTTCCCGGACCGGGGCACGACCCCGTGTCTCCTGCATCGGCAGGCGGACTCTCAACGACTGCGCCACCAGGGAAGCCCAGGTTGGCCTCTTTTGAACTCTGTGGTCGATTTTCGACCCCAGAATTTTATTTGAGTGCAGGTGTCATTTACATGCCTGCAGTGGTTGTGAATATTTAGTGACCATTAGCACCGGGTTTAAAGCTGGTGTTGTGGGAAACGACCACAAAAGCGGCAGCGATTCTCCATTCCCAAATCTGGTTACTAGGGCAGCAGAGCCTTCCTGGAAGTCGGGTTCCTAGGTTGTAAATTAGAATGGAATGTGCCGGGAAAAAGCCCCTGAAGTTTATGTCTCATTACTTCTTGTTCGTTGTTTTAATTGCTTTAATCGGGGTAGTGATTAGAATAGTTTGTCCTAGGTGTACACAGTCTGGTTCATTTGTACATCATATATATCTATTCACGTACAGATCCTTTTCCCAGTAAAGGATTACAGAGTGTTCTGTAGACCTCCCTTGCTATGTGCTCGGGCTTTTTGATATATGTACTTATTCTGTATTTGTATAGGTATGGTAAACCTAATCGTAGTTTATCCATTGCCACCGCCTTTCCTTTTAGATACGCAAAGTTTTCAAGTCTGTGTGTGTCTCTCTCTGTGGAAATATGTCCATTTTTGGCAGTTGTTAGGTAACACCTACAAGTGATATCATAGGATATAGGTCTTTTGCTTTCCGACTTACCTCATGTTCTGTGATTATCTCTAGGCTCATCTATGGTACCTCAAAGAGCAGTGTTTCATTGTTTCCCATGGCTGATATTCCATTGTGTACATGGACCACTTCCTCTTTGTGCGTTTTTCTGTTCATGAACATTTTGGTGTCTTCCAAGTCTTGGCTACGTTAAATGCTCCTGCGGTGCAGGATTGCCAGCCTAGGTCTCTTTCATTCTGGTCTGCTCAGGTGACAGGCACATGGAAGAACCTACCAGATCACATGGTAGCTCAATTTTTACTTTTAAACGCACCTCCATTATGTTTCACTGCTGACTGTTACCAGTTTACATCCCCCCAGTCTAGAGGGTACACAGTTCCCTAAAACCCCTTCAGCATTTCTTCTTTGTGGACCTCTTCCTGATGGTCAGTCGACTGGTGTGAGTTGAAACCTTTTCGTAGATTAGATTTGCATGAGTCTAATAATTCCGAAGGTTGAGCTTCTATCCACTTTCCTTTTTTTTAATCAAGAGACTAAGTCTGACTTACCTCATCTTACTACCTTCTTGAAAATTTTGCCTTTTTTGAATTTTTTTGGCCATTCCTCACCTCAGGACATTTTTTGAGGGCAGGTGTCCTTACAGCTCTGAGGCCATGTGAATGTTAAGTGACCATTAACTGTGGGTTTAAAGCCGCTCTTGCGGGAAACGGCCACAAAGCGGCAGCATTTCTACATTTCCGACTGGGTTTTTGGGCAACAGAGCCTCCCTGGAAATCGTGTTAGTAGGCTGCAAATTAGAGTGGAATGGGCCAGGACACCACCACCACCACCACCACCACCACCACCACCCCCCCCGCCAAGAGCTTATATCTCCTTACCTCTTGTTTGTTTTTTAAATTTAATTTTTATTTATTATCAGAGCAAATTTGATAAAAATGTTGTTTGTTCTAGGTGTACATAATCTGGTTCATTATACCTAAGTATCTATCTATTCATCTTTGGCTCCTTTCCCGTGTAGGTTATTACAGAGTGATGAGCTCAATTTTTAAATTTAAACGCACCGCCATTCTCATCTCACTACTGGCTGTTACCAGTTTACGTCCCACCAGCACTTAGAGTGTAAACAGTTCTCTAAAACCCTTTCAGCACTCATGTTTTGTAGACTGTTTTGCTGATGATCATTCTGACGGTGGTGAGGTGAACGTTTTTGTAGATTGGATTTGCGTGGCTTTATTCGTTCCTGAAATGGAGCATTATTCCATGCATTTTTTTTAAACAAAAAGAAAAAGAAAGACAAAATGTGCATAAAATATGCCACTTGATATTGTCTTTTTGAAATGTTGAGGTCTTTTGAATTTTGTGGTCGACTTACGACCCCAGGAATTTTTTTAGGCCCAGTGTCCTTTAGCGAGTCCTGCACATATTTGGAATATTAAGTGACCATTAGCTTAGCGCTTTGTTTAAAGCTGCTGTTGTGTGAAACAGCCACAAGGCGGCAGCACTTCTCCCTTACCAAATCTGGTTACCACAGCAACAGAGCCTTAATGGAAGTCGTGTTCTAGGTTGTAAATTAGAATGGAATGTGCTACGAAAAATGCCTTTATTTTTTATCACAGCAAGTTTGATTACAATGTTTTGTTTGTTCTAGGTGTGCAAGATGTGGTTCTTTCACACATCTACATATATCTATTCTTCGGATCCTTTTCCCGTGTAGGTTATGACACAATGTTGAGTAGTCTTCTCTTGGTATTCTGTGGGTCCTTGGTGATTATGTATTTACCATGTGTTTGTATATCTCTGTTAACCCCAATATCGTAATGTATCCAGTCCTCACACCTTTCCATTTGGGGCAACCATAAGTTTGTTTAATGAATCTGTGATTGCCTTTCTCTGTGGAAATATCTTCATTGGTATCAATTTTTAGGTAACACCCATAAGTGATATGATAGGATATGTGTCTTTCGCTTTCTGACTTACTACAAGTTGCGTGATTACCTCTAGACTCCTCCTTGGTCCTGCAAACGGCATTGTTTCATTTTTTTTCCTTGGCTAATGTTCCATCTGTACATGTACCAGTTCTTCTTTCTCCACGCACCTCTTGATGGACGTTTGTCTTGGCTATTGTTATACTTCTACAGTGCAGATTTACCTGCCTGTGTCTCTCCAGTTCTGTCTTCTTAGGATATAGTCCGAGGAGCGGGCGTGCTGGATCACATAGTAGCTCAAGATTTACCTTTTAAAGGCACCTCCATTCTGTTCCCATTAGTGGCT
Organism: Leucopleurus acutus; assembly: GCF_964270905.1. NCBI lineage: Eukaryota > Metazoa > Chordata > Mammalia > Artiodactyla > Delphinidae > Leucopleurus > Leucopleurus acutus. Next base: position 44,449 of record NW_028138633.1, on the reverse strand, counting down.
CTTACCAGGTTACGTCCCACTTCAAATTGAGGGTATGCATTTCTCCACAACCTCTTCAGCATTGATCATTTGTAGTTTTTTTGCTGATGGTTATTCTGAGCTGATATCTCTTTGTGGTTGGATTTGCACGTGTCTCACACTCCCTTGAAATTGAGCTTTCAGGCATGTCCTTTTATTTTTCAAACTGTTATTACAGCTGACGTCTTCAAATTGTTTTCTTTTCAAAATGTGCCACATTTTGAAAATTTTGGGCCTTTACTTGCGTCAAGACATTTTAAGGGCAGTTTACATTTGCAGCCCTGCGGTACTTGTGCATATGAAGTGCCCATGAGCAAAGATTTCAAAGCTGCTGTTGCAGGTATCGGCCAGAGGGTGGCAGCATTTCTACGTTTTCCCCTCTGGTACCTAGGGAAACAGACCTTCCTGCCAGTGGTGTTCCTCAGTTATAAATTACAGTGCAGTGTGCCCTGATATACCCCCAAAAGCTTATGTCTCCTTACTTACGTTTGTTTTTTAAATTTAATTTATATTTTTTAGTGGATTAATATTCCATTGTGTACATGGACCACTTCTTCTTTGTGCATTCCTCTGTTAATGGACATTTTCGTTGCTTCCAAGTGTTGGCTATAGTAAATATTGCTGGAGTGCAGTATTGCCAGCCTGTGACTTTTGATTCTCATTTTCTCAGGTGATATAGGCCCAGCAGTGGGTATGATTCATTGACTGGTAGCTCAATGTTTACCTTTTCAGAGCACCTCCATTGTGTTTCCATTAGTGGCTCTTAACACGTCCCGGTTAACACCGAGGGTACGCATTTTTCCACAACCCCTTCAGCATTTATTGTTTGCAGAATGTTTGCTCATGGACATTCTGACTGCTGTGACCTGATAGGTTTTCGTAATTTGGATTTGCATGTCTTTAATAATTCCTAATAGTCAGCGTTTTCCCACACCTTTCTCTTTTCTTTAGGAAAAAAAGTGTGAGTACAATATAGCACTTGAAATTGTCTTCTTGGAAGGTTGGCCTCTTTTTTTTTTTTTTTTGCGGTACGCGGGCCTTTCACCTTTGTGGCCTCTCCCGTTGAGGAGCACAGGCTCTGGACGCGCAGGCTCAGCGGCCATGGCTCACGGGCCCAGCCGCTCCGCGACATGTGGGATCTTCCCGGACCGGGGCACGACCCCGTGTCTCCTGCATCGGCAGGCGGACTCTCAACGACTGCGCCACCAGGGAAGCCCAGGTTGGCCTCTTTTGAACTCTGTGGTCGATTTTCGACCCCAGAATTTTATTTGAGTGCAGGTGTCATTTACATGCCTGCAGTGGTTGTGAATATTTAGTGACCATTAGCACCGGGTTTAAAGCTGGTGTTGTGGGAAACGACCACAAAAGCGGCAGCGATTCTCCATTCCCAAATCTGGTTACTAGGGCAGCAGAGCCTTCCTGGAAGTCGGGTTCCTAGGTTGTAAATTAGAATGGAATGTGCCGGGAAAAAGCCCCTGAAGTTTATGTCTCATTACTTCTTGTTCGTTGTTTTAATTGCTTTAATCGGGGTAGTGATTAGAATAGTTTGTCCTAGGTGTACACAGTCTGGTTCATTTGTACATCATATATATCTATTCACGTACAGATCCTTTTCCCAGTAAAGGATTACAGAGTGTTCTGTAGACCTCCCTTGCTATGTGCTCGGGCTTTTTGATATATGTACTTATTCTGTATTTGTATAGGTATGGTAAACCTAATCGTAGTTTATCCATTGCCACCGCCTTTCCTTTTAGATACGCAAAGTTTTCAAGTCTGTGTGTGTCTCTCTCTGTGGAAATATGTCCATTTTTGGCAGTTGTTAGGTAACACCTACAAGTGATATCATAGGATATAGGTCTTTTGCTTTCCGACTTACCTCATGTTCTGTGATTATCTCTAGGCTCATCTATGGTACCTCAAAGAGCAGTGTTTCATTGTTTCCCATGGCTGATATTCCATTGTGTACATGGACCACTTCCTCTTTGTGCGTTTTTCTGTTCATGAACATTTTGGTGTCTTCCAAGTCTTGGCTACGTTAAATGCTCCTGCGGTGCAGGATTGCCAGCCTAGGTCTCTTTCATTCTGGTCTGCTCAGGTGACAGGCACATGGAAGAACCTACCAGATCACATGGTAGCTCAATTTTTACTTTTAAACGCACCTCCATTATGTTTCACTGCTGACTGTTACCAGTTTACATCCCCCCAGTCTAGAGGGTACACAGTTCCCTAAAACCCCTTCAGCATTTCTTCTTTGTGGACCTCTTCCTGATGGTCAGTCGACTGGTGTGAGTTGAAACCTTTTCGTAGATTAGATTTGCATGAGTCTAATAATTCCGAAGGTTGAGCTTCTATCCACTTTCCTTTTTTTTAATCAAGAGACTAAGTCTGACTTACCTCATCTTACTACCTTCTTGAAAATTTTGCCTTTTTTGAATTTTTTTGGCCATTCCTCACCTCAGGACATTTTTTGAGGGCAGGTGTCCTTACAGCTCTGAGGCCATGTGAATGTTAAGTGACCATTAACTGTGGGTTTAAAGCCGCTCTTGCGGGAAACGGCCACAAAGCGGCAGCATTTCTACATTTCCGACTGGGTTTTTGGGCAACAGAGCCTCCCTGGAAATCGTGTTAGTAGGCTGCAAATTAGAGTGGAATGGGCCAGGACACCACCACCACCACCACCACCACCACCACCACCCCCCCCGCCAAGAGCTTATATCTCCTTACCTCTTGTTTGTTTTTTAAATTTAATTTTTATTTATTATCAGAGCAAATTTGATAAAAATGTTGTTTGTTCTAGGTGTACATAATCTGGTTCATTATACCTAAGTATCTATCTATTCATCTTTGGCTCCTTTCCCGTGTAGGTTATTACAGAGTGATGAGCTCAATTTTTAAATTTAAACGCACCGCCATTCTCATCTCACTACTGGCTGTTACCAGTTTACGTCCCACCAGCACTTAGAGTGTAAACAGTTCTCTAAAACCCTTTCAGCACTCATGTTTTGTAGACTGTTTTGCTGATGATCATTCTGACGGTGGTGAGGTGAACGTTTTTGTAGATTGGATTTGCGTGGCTTTATTCGTTCCTGAAATGGAGCATTATTCCATGCATTTTTTTTAAACAAAAAGAAAAAGAAAGACAAAATGTGCATAAAATATGCCACTTGATATTGTCTTTTTGAAATGTTGAGGTCTTTTGAATTTTGTGGTCGACTTACGACCCCAGGAATTTTTTTAGGCCCAGTGTCCTTTAGCGAGTCCTGCACATATTTGGAATATTAAGTGACCATTAGCTTAGCGCTTTGTTTAAAGCTGCTGTTGTGTGAAACAGCCACAAGGCGGCAGCACTTCTCCCTTACCAAATCTGGTTACCACAGCAACAGAGCCTTAATGGAAGTCGTGTTCTAGGTTGTAAATTAGAATGGAATGTGCTACGAAAAATGCCTTTATTTTTTATCACAGCAAGTTTGATTACAATGTTTTGTTTGTTCTAGGTGTGCAAGATGTGGTTCTTTCACACATCTACATATATCTATTCTTCGGATCCTTTTCCCGTGTAGGTTATGACACAATGTTGAGTAGTCTTCTCTTGGTATTCTGTGGGTCCTTGGTGATTATGTATTTACCATGTGTTTGTATATCTCTGTTAACCCCAATATCGTAATGTATCCAGTCCTCACACCTTTCCATTTGGGGCAACCATAAGTTTGTTTAATGAATCTGTGATTGCCTTTCTCTGTGGAAATATCTTCATTGGTATCAATTTTTAGGTAACACCCATAAGTGATATGATAGGATATGTGTCTTTCGCTTTCTGACTTACTACAAGTTGCGTGATTACCTCTAGACTCCTCCTTGGTCCTGCAAACGGCATTGTTTCATTTTTTTTCCTTGGCTAATGTTCCATCTGTACATGTACCAGTTCTTCTTTCTCCACGCACCTCTTGATGGACGTTTGTCTTGGCTATTGTTATACTTCTACAGTGCAGATTTACCTGCCTGTGTCTCTCCAGTTCTGTCTTCTTAGGATATAGTCCGAGGAGCGGGCGTGCTGGATCACATAGTAGCTCAAGATTTACCTTTTAAAGGCACCTCCATTCTGTTCCCATTAGTGGCTCTTACCAGGTTACGTCCCACTTCAAATTGAGGGTATGCATTTCTCCACAACCTCTTCAGCATTGATCATTTGTAGTTTTTTTGCTGATGGTTATTCTGAGCTGATATCTCTTTGTGGTTGGATTTGCACGTGTCTCACACTCCCTTGAAATTGAGCTTTCAGGCATGTCCTTTTATTTTTCAAACTGTTATTACAGCTGACGTCTTCAAATTGTTTTCTTTTCAAAATGTGCCACATTTTGAAAATTTTGGGCCTTTACTTGCGTCAAGACATTTTAAGGGCAGTTTACATTTGCAGCCCTGCGGTACTTGTGCATATGAAGTGCCCATGAGCAAAGATTTCAAAGCTGCTGTTGCAGGTATCGGCCAGAGGGTGGCAGCATTTCTACGTTTCCCCCTCTGGTACCTAGGGAAACAGACCTTCCTGCCAGTGGTGTTCCTCAGTTATAAATTACAGTGCAGTGTGCCCTGATATACCCCCAAAAGCTTATGTCTCCTTACTTACGTTTGTTTTTTAAATTTAATTTATATTTCTTAGTGGATTAATATTCCATTGTGTACATGGACCACTTCTTCTTTGTGCATTCCTCTGTTAGTGGACATTTTCGTTGCTTCCAAGTGTTGGCTATAGTAAATATTGCTGGAGTGCAGTATTGCCAGCCTGTGACTTTTGATTCTCATTTTCTCAGGTGATATAGGCCCAGCAGTGGGTATGATTCATTGACTGGTAGCTCAATGTTTACCTTTTCAGAGCACCTCCATTGTGTTTCCATTAGTGGCTCTTAACACGTCCCGGTTAACACCGAGGGTACGCATTTTTCCACAACCCCTTCAGCATTTATTGTTTGCAGAATGTTTGCTCATGGACATTCTGACTGCTGTGACCTGATAGGTTTTCGTAATTTGGATTTGCATGTCTTTAATAATTCCTAATAGTCAGCGTTTTCCCACACCTTTCTCTTTTCTTTAGGAAAAAAAGTGTGAGTACAATATAGCACTTGAAATTGTCTTCTTGGAAGGTTGGCCTCTTTTTTTTTTTTTTTTTTTGCGGTACGCGGGCCTTTCACCTTTGTGGCCTCTCCCGTTGAGGAGCACAGGCTCTGGACGCGCAGGCTCAGCGGCCATGGCTCACGGGCCCAGCCGCTCCGCGACATGTGGGATCTTCCCGGACCGGGGCACGACCCCGTGTCTCCTGCATCGGCAGGCGGACTCTCAACGACTGCGCCACCAGGGAAGCCCAGGTTGGCCTCTTTTGAACTCTGTGGTCGATTTTCGACCCCAGAATTTTATTTGAGTGCAGGTGTCATTTACATGCCTGCAGTGGTTGTGAATATTTAGTGACCATTAGCACCGGGTTTAAAGCTGGTGTTGTGGGAAACGACCACAAAAGCGGCAGCGATTCTCCATTCCCAAATCTGGTTACTAGGGCAGCAGAGCCTTCCTGGAAGTCGGGTTCCTAGGTTGTAAATTAGAATGGAATGTGCCGGGAAAAAGCCCCTGAAGTTTATGTCTCATTACTTCTTGTTCGTTGTTTTAATTGCTTTAATCGGGGTAGTGATTAGAATAGTTTGTCCTAGGTGTACACAGTCTGGTTCATTTGTACATCATATATATCTATTCACGTACAGATCCTTTTCCCAGTAAAGGATTACAGAGTGTTCTGTAGACCTCCCTTGCTATGTGCTCGGGCTTTTTGATATATGTACTTATTCTGTATTTGTATAGGTATGGTAAACCTAATCGTAGTTTATCCATTGCCACCGCCTTTCCTTTTAGATACGCAAAGTTTTCAAGTCTGTGTGTGTCTCTCTCTGTGGAAATATGTCCATTTTTGGCAGTTGTTAGGTAACACCTACAAGTGATATCATAGGATATAGGTCTTTTGCTTTCCGACTTACCTCATGTTCTGTGATTATCTCTAGGCTCATCTATGGTACCTCAAAGAGCAGTGTTTCATTGTTTCCCATGGCTGATATTCCATTGTGTACATGGACCACTTCCTCTTTGTGCGTTTTTCTGTTCATGAACATTTTGGTGTCTTCCAAGTCTTGGCTACGTTAAATGCTCCTGCGGTGCAGGATTGCCAGCCTAGGTCTCTTTCATTCTGGTCTGCTCAGGTGACAGGCACATGGAAGAACCTACCAGATCACATGGTAGCTCAATTTTTACTTTTAAACGCACCTCCATTATGTTTCACTGCTGACTGTTACCAGTTTACATCCCCCCAGTCTAGAGGGTACACAGTTCCCTAAAACCCCTTCAGCATTTCTTCTTTGTGGACCTCTTCCTGATGGTCAGTCGACTGGTGTGAGTTGAAACCTTTTCGTAGATTAGATTTGCATGAGTCTAATAATTCCGAAGGTTGAGCTTCTATCCACTTTCCTTTTTTTTAATCAAGAGACTAAGTCTGACTTACCTCATCTTACTACCTTCTTGAAAATTTTGCCTTTTTTGAATTTTTTTGGCCATTCCTCACCTCAGGACATTTTTTGAGGGCAGGTGTCCTTACAGCTCTGAGGCCATGTGAATGTTAAGTGACCATTAACTGTGGGTTTAAAGCCGCTCTTGCGGGAAACGGCCACAAAGCGGCAGCATTTCTACATTTCCGACTGGGTTTTTGGGCAACAGAGCCTCCCTGGAAATCGTGTTAGTAGGCTGCAAATTAGAGTGGAATGGGCCAGGACACCACCACCACCACCACCACCACCACCACCACCCCCCCCGCCAAGAGCTTATATCTCCTTACCTCTTGTTTGTTTTTTAAATTTAATTTTTATTTATTATCAGAGCAAATTTGATAAAAATGTTGTTTGTTCTAGGTGTACATAATCTGGTTCATTATACCTAAGTATCTATCTATTCATCTTTGGCTCCTTTCCCGTGTAGGTTATTACAGAGTGATGAGCTCAATTTTTAAATTTAAACGCACCGCCATTCTCATCTCACTACTGACTGTTACCAGTTTACGTCCCACCAGCACTTAGAGTGTAAACAGTTCTCTAAAACCCTTTCAGCACTCATGTTTTGTAGACTGTTTTGCTGATGATCATTCTGACGGTGGTGAGGTGAACGTTTTTGTAGATTGGATTTGCGTGGCTTTATTCGTTCCTGAAATGGAGCATTATTCCATGCATTTTTTTTAAACAAAAAGAAAAAGAAAGACAAAATGTGCATAAAATATGCCACTTGATATTGTCTTTTTGAAATGTTGAGGTCTTTTGAATTTTGTGGTCGACTTACGACCCCAGGAATTTTTTTAGGCCCAGTGTCCTTTAGCGAGTCCTGCACATATTTGGAATATTAAGTGACCATTAGCTTAGCGCTTTGTTTAAAGCTGCTGTTGTGTGAAACAGCCACAAGGCGGCAGCACTTCTCCCTTACCAAATCTGGTTACCACAGCAACAGAGCCTTAATGGAAGTCGTGTTCTAGGTTGTAAATTAGAATGGAATGTGCTACGAAAAATGCCTTTATTTTTTATCACAGCAAGTTTGATTACAATGTTTTGTTTGTTCTAGGTGTGCAAGATGTGGTTCTTTCACACATCTACATATATCTATTCTTCGGATCCTTTTCCCGTGTAGGTTATGACACAATGTTGAGTAGTCTTCTCTTGGTATTCTGTGGGTCCTTGGTGATTATGTATTTACCATGTGTTTGTATATCTCTGTTAACCCCAATATCGTAATGTATCCAGTCCTCACACCTTTCCATTTGGGGCAACCATAAGTTTGTTTAATGAATCTGTGATTGCCTTTCTCTGTGGAAATATCTTCATTGGTATCAATTTTTAGGTAACACCCATAAGTGATATGATAGGATATGTGTCTTTCGCTTTCTGACTTACTACAAGTTGCGTGATTACCTCTAGACTCCTCCTTGGTCCTGCAAACGGCATTGTTTCATTTTTTTTCCTTGGCTAATGTTCCATCTGTACATGTACCAGTTCTTCTTTCTCCACGCACCTCTTGATGGACGTTTGTCTTGGCTATTGTTATACTTCTACAGTGCAGATTTACCTGCCTGTGTCTCTCCAGTTCTGTCTTCTTAGGATATAGTCCGAGGAGCGGGCGTGCTGGATCACATAGTAGCTCAAGATTTACCTTTTAAAGGCACCTCCATTCTGTTCCCATTAGTGGCTCTTACCAGGTTACGTCCCACTTCAAATTGAGGGTATGCATTTCTCCACAACCTCTTCAGCATTGATCATTTGTAGTTTTTTTGCTGATGGTTATTCTGAGCTGATATCTCTTTGTGGTTGGATTTGCACGTGTCTCACACTCCCTTGAAATTGAGCTTTCAGGCATGTCCTTTTATTTTTCAAACTGTTATTACAGCTGACGTCTTCAAATTGTTTTCTTTTCAAAATGTGCCACATTTTGAAAATTTTGGGCCTTTACTTGCGTCAAGACATTTTAAGGGCAGTTTACATTTGCAGCCCTGCGGTACTTGTGCATATGAAGTGCCCATGAGCAAAGATTTCAAAGCTGCTGTTGCAGGTATCGGCCAGAGGGTGGCAGCATTTCTACGTTTTCCCCTCTGGTACCTAGGGAAACAGACCTTCCTGCCAGTGGTGTTCCTCAGTTATAAATTACAGTGCAGTGTGCCCTGATATACCCCCAAAAGCTTATGTCTCCTTACTTACGTTTGTTTTTTAAATTTAATTTATATTTTTTAGTGGATTAATATTCCATTGTGTACATGGACCACTTCTTCTTTGTGCATTCCTCTGTTAATGGACATTTTCGTTGCTTCCAAGTGTTGGCTATAGTAAATATTGCTGGAGTGCAGTATTGCCAGCCTGTGACTTTTGATTCTCATTTTCTCAGGTGATATAGGCCCAGCAGTGGGTATGATTCATTGACTGGTAGCTCAATGTTTACCTTTTCAGAGCACCTCCATTGTGTTTCCATTAGTGGCTCTTAACACGTCCCGGTTAACACCGAGGGTACGCATTTTTCCACAACCCCTTCAGCATTTATTGTTTGCAGAATGTTTGCTCATGGACATTCTGACTGCTGTGACCTGATAGGTTTTCGTAATTTGGATTTGCATGTCTTTAATAATTCCTAATAGTCAGCGTTTTCCCACACCTTTCTCTTTTCTTTAGGAAAAAAAGTGTGAGTACAATATAGCACTTGAAATTGTCTTCTTGGAAGGTTGGCCTCTTTTTTTTTTTTTTTTTGCGGTACGCGGGCCTTTCACCTTTGTGGCCTCTCCCGTTGAGGAGCACAGGCTCTGGACGCGCAGGCTCAGCGGCCATGGCTCACGGGCCCAGCCGCTCCGCGACATGTGGGATCTTCCCGGACCGGGGCACGACCCCGTGTCTCCTGCATCGGCAGGCGGACTCTCAACGACTGCGCCACCAGGGAAGCCCAGGTTGGCCTCTTTTGAACTCTGTGGTCGATTTTCGACCCCAGAATTTTATTTGAGTGCAGGTGTCATTTACATGCCTGCAGTGGTTGTGAATATTTAGTGACCATTAGCACCGGGTTTAAAGCTGGTGTTGTGGGAAACGACCACAAAAGCGGCAGCGATTCTCCATTCCCAAATCTGGTTACTAGGGCAGCAGAGCCTTCCTGGAAGTCGGGTTCCTAGGTTGTAAATTAGAATGGAATGTGCCGGGAAAAAGCCCCTGAAGTTTATGTCTCATTACTTCTTGTTCGTTGTTTTAATTGCTTTAATCGGGGTAGTGATTAGAATAGTTTGTCCTAGGTGTACACAGTCTGGTTCATTTGTACATCATATATATCTATTCACGTACAGATCCTTTTCCCAGTAAAGGATTACAGAGTGTTCTGTAGACCTCCCTTGCTATGTGCTCGGGCTTTTTGATATATGTACTTATTCTGTATTTGTATAGGTATGGTAAACCTAATCGTAGTTTATCCATTGCCACCGCCTTTCCTTTTAGATACGCAAAGTTTTCAAGTCTGTGTGTGTCTCTCTCTGTGGAAATATGTCCATTTTTGGCAGTTGTTAGGTAACACCTACAAGTGATATCATAGGATATAGGTCTTTTGCTTTCCGACTTACCTCATGTTCTGTGATTATCTCTAGGCTCATCTATGGTACCTCAAAGAGCAGTGTTTCATTGTTTCCCATGGCTGATATTCCATTGTGTACATGGACCACTTCCTCTTTGTGCGTTTTTCTGTTCATGAACATTTTGGTGTCTTCCAAGTCTTGGCTACGTTAAATGCTCCTGCGGTGCAGGATTGCCAGCCTAGGTCTCTTTCATTCTGGTCTGCTCAGGTGACAGGCACATGGAAGAACCTACCAGATCACATGGTAGCTCAATTTTTACTTTTAAACGCACCTCCATTATGTTTCACTGCTGACTGTTACCAGTTTACATCCCCCCAGTCTAGAGGGTACACAGTTCCCTAAAACCCCTTCAGCATTTCTTCTTTGTGGACCTCTTCCTGATGGTCAGTCGACTGGTGTGAGTTGAAACCTTTTCGTAGATTAGATTTGCATGAGTCTAATAATTCCGAAGGTTGAGCTTCTATCCACTTTCCTTTTTTTTAATCAAGAGACTAAGTCTGACTTACCTCATCTTACTACCTTCTTGAAAATTTTGCCTTTTTTGAATTTTTTTGGCCATTCCTCACCTCAGGACATTTTTTGAGGGCAGGTGTCCTTACAGCTCTGAGGCCATGTGAATGTTAAGTGACCATTAACTGTGGGTTTAAAGCCGCTCTTGCGGGAAACGGCCACAAAGCGGCAGCATTTCTACATTTCCGACTGGGTTTTTGGGCAACAGAGCCTCCCTGGAAATCGTGTTAGTAGGCTGCAAATTAGAGTGGAATGGGCCAGGACACCACCACCACCACCACCACCACCCCACCCCACCCCACCCCCCCGCCAAGAGCTTATATCTCCTTACCTCTTGTTTGTTTTTTAAATTTAATTTTTATTTATTATCAGAGCAAATTTGATAAAAATGTTGTTTGTTCTAGGTGTACATAATCTGGTTCATTATACCTAAGTATCTATCTATTCATCTTTGGCTCCTTTCCCGTGTAGGTTATTACAGAGTGATGAGCTCAATTTTTAAATTTAAACGCACCGCCATTCTCATCTCACTACTGGCTGTTACCAGTTTACGTCCCACCAGCACTTAGAGTGTAAACAGTTCTCTAAAACCCTTTCAGCACTCATGTTTTGTAGACTATTTTGCTGATGATCATTCTGACGGTGGTGAGGTGAACGTTTTTGTAGATTGGATTTGCGTGGCTTTATTCGTTCCTGAAATGGAGCATTATTCCATGCATTTTTTTTAAACAAAAAGAAAAAGAAAGACAAAATGTGCATAAAATATGCCACTTGATACTGTCTTTTTGAAATGTTGAGGTCTTTTGAATTTTGTGGTCGACTTACGACCCCAGGAATTTTTTTAGGCCCAGTGTCCTTTAGCGAGTCCTGCACATATTTGGAATATTAAGTGACCATTAGCTTAGCGCTTTGTTTAAAGCTGCTGTTGTGTGAAACAGCCACAAGGCGGCAGCACTTCTCCCTTACCAAATCTGGTTACCACAGCAACAGAGCCTTAATGGAAGTCGTGTTCTAGGTTGTAAATTAGAATGGAATGTGCTACGAAAAATGCCTTTATTTTTTATCACAGCAAGTTTGATTACAATGTTTTGTTTGTTCTAGGTGTGCAAGATGTGGTTCTTTCACACATCTACATATATCTATTCTTCGGATCCTTTTCCCGTGTAGGTTATGACACAATGTTGAGTAGTCTTCTCTTGGTATTCTGTGGGTCCTTGGTGATTATGTATTTACCATGTGTTTGTATATCTCTGTTAACCCCAATATCGTAATGTATCCAGTCCTCACACCTTTCCATTTGGGGCAACCATAAGTTTGTTTAATGAATCTGTGATTGCCTTTCTCTGTGGAAATATCTTCATTGGTATCAATTTTTAGGTAACACCCATAAGTGATATGATAGGATATGTGTCTTTCGCTTTCTGACTTACTACAAGTTGCGTGATTACCTCTAGACTCCTCCTTGGTCCTGCAAACGGCATTGTTTCATTTTTTTTCCTTGGCTAATGTTCCATCTGTACATGTACCAGTTCTTCTTTCTCCACGCACCTCTTGATGGACGTTTGTCTTGGCTATTGTTATACTTCTACAGTGCAGATTTACCTGCCTGTGTCTCTCCAGTTCTGTCTTCTTAGGATATAGTCCGAGGAGCGGGCGTGCTGGATCACATAGTAGCTCAAGATTTACCTTTTAAAGGCACCTCCATTCTGTTCCCATTAGTGGCTCTTACCAGGTTACGTCCCACTTCAAATTGAGGGTATGCATTTCTCCACAACCTCTTCAGCATTGATCATTTGTAGTTTTTTTGCTGATGGTTATTCTGAGCTGATATCTCTTTGTGGTTGGATTTGCACGTGTCTCACACTCCCTTGAAATTGAGCTTTCAGGCATGTCCTTTTATTTTTCAAACTGTTATTACAGCTGACGTCTTCAAATTGTTTTCTTTTCAAAATGTGCCACATTTTGAAAATTTTGGGCCTTTACTTGCGTCAAGACATTTTAAGGGCAGTTTACATTTGCAGCCCTGCGGTACTTGTGCATATGAAGTGCCCATGAGCAAAGATTTCAAAGCTGCTGTTGCAGGTATCGGCCAGAGGGTGGCAGCATTTCTACGTTTTCCCCTCTGGTACCTAGGGAAACAGACCTTCCTGCCAGTGGTGTTCCTCAGTTATAAATTACAGTGCAGTGTGCCCTGATATACCCCCAAAAGCTTATGTCTCCTTACTTACGTTTGTTTTTTAAATTTAATTTATATTTTTTAGTGGATTAATATTCCATTGTGTACATGGACCACTTCTTCTTTGTGCATTCCTCTGTTAATGGACATTTTCGTTGCTTCCAAGTGTTGGCTATAGTAAATATTGCTGGAGTGCAGTATTGCCAGCCTGTGACTTTTGATTCTCATTTTCTCAGGTGATATAGGCCCAGCAGTGGGTATGATTCATTGACTGGTAGCTCAATGTTTACCTTTTCAGAGCACCTCCATTGTGTTTCCATTAGTGGCTCTTAACACGTCCCGGTTAACACCGAGGGTACGCATTTTTCCACAACCCCTTCAGCATTTATTGTTTGCAGAATGTTTGCTCATGGACATTCTGACTGCTGTGACCTGATAGGTTTTCGTAATTTGGATTTGCATGTCTTTAATAATTCCTAATAGTCAGCGTTTTCCCACACCTTTCTCTTTTCTTTAGGAAAAAAAGTGTGAGTACAATATAGCACTTGAAATTGTCTTCTTGGAAGGTTGGCCTCTTTTTTTTTTTTTTTTTGCGGTACGCGGGCCTTTCACCTTTGTGGCCTCTCCCGTTGAGGAGCACAGGCTCTGGACGCGCAGGCTCAGCGGCCATGGCTCACGGGCCCAGCCGCTCCGCGACATGTGGGATCTTCCCGGACCGGGGCACGACCCCGTGTCTCCTGCATCGGCAGGCGGACTCTCAACGACTGCGCCACCAGGGAAGCCCAGGTTGGCCTCTTTTGAACTCTGTGGTCGATTTTCGACCCCAGAATTTTATTTGAGTGCAGGTGTCATTTACATGCCTGCAGTGGTTGTGAATATTTAGTGACCATTAGCACCGGGTTTAAAGCTGGTGTTGTGGGAAACGACCACAAAAGCGGCAGCGATTCTCCATTCCCAAATCTGGTTACTAGGGCAGCAGAGCCTTCCTGGAAGTCGGGTTCCTAGGTTGTAAATTAGAATGGAATGTGCCGGGAAAAAGCCCCTGAAGTTTATGTCTCATTACTTCTTGTTCGTTGTTTTAATTGCTTTAATCGGGGTAGTGATTAGAATAGTTTGTCCTAGGTGTACACAGTCTGGTTCATTTGTACATCATATATATCTATTCACGTACAGATCCTTTTCCCAGTAAAGGATTACAGAGTGTTCTGTAGACCTCCCTTGCTATGTGCTCGGGCTTTTTGATATATGTACTTATTCTGTATTTGTATAGGTATGGTAAACCTAATCGTAGTTTATCCATTGCCACCGCCTTTCCTTTTAGATACGCAAAGTTTTCAAGTCTGTGTGTGTCTCTCTCTGTGGAAATATGTCCATTTTTGGCAGTTGTTAGGTAACACCTACAAGTGATATCATAGGATATAGGTCTTTTGCTTTCCGACTTACCTCATGTTCTGTGATTATCTCTAGGCTCATCTATGGTACCTCAAAGAGCAGTGTTTCATTGTTTCCCATGGCTGATATTCCATTGTGTACATGGACCACTTCCTCTTTGTGCGTTTTTCTGTTCATGAACATTTTGGTGTCTTCCAAGTCTTGGCTACGTTAAATGCTCCTGCGGTGCAGGATTGCCAGCCTAGGTCTCTTTCATTCTGGTCTGCTCAGGTGACAGGCACATGGAAGAACCTACCAGATCACATGGTAGCTCAATTTTTACTTTTAAACGCACCTCCATTATGTTTCACTGCTGACTGTTACCAGTTTACATCCCCCCAGTCTAGAGGGTACACAGTTCCCTAAAACCCCTTCAGCATTTCTTCTTTGTGGACCTCTTCCTGATGGTCAGTCGACTGGTGTGAGTTGAAACCTTTTCGTAGATTAGATTTGCATGAGTCTAATAATTCCGAAGGTTGAGCTTCTATCCACTTTCCTTTTTTTTAATCAAGAGACTAAGTCTGACTTACCTCATCTTACTACCTTCTTGAAAATTTTGCCTTTTTTGAATTTTTTTGGCCATTCCTCACCTCAGGACATTTTTTGAGGGCAGGTGTCCTTACAGCTCTGAGGCCATGTGAATGTTAAGTGACCATTAACTGTGGGTTTAAAGCCGCTCTTGCGGGAAACGGCCACAAAGCGGCAGCATTTCTACATTTCCGACTGGGTTTTTGGGCAACAGAGCCTCCCTGGAAATCGTGTTAGTAGGCTGCAAATTAGAGTGGAATGGGCCAGGACACCACCACCACCACCACCACCACCACCACCACCCCCCCCGCCAAGAGCTTATATCTCCTTACCTCTTGTTTGTTTTTTAAATTTAATTTTTATTTATTATCAGAGCAAATTTGATAAAAATGTTGTTTGTTCTAGGTGTACATAATCTGGTTCATTATACCTAAGTATCTATCTATTCATCTTTGGCTCCTTTCCCGTGTAGGTTATTACAGAGTGATGAGCTCAATTTTTAAATTTAAACGCACCGCCATTCTCATCTCACTACTGGCTGTTACCAGTTTACGTCCCACCAGCACTTAGAGTGTAAACAGTTCTCTAAAACCCTTTCAGCACTCATGTTTTGTAGACTGTTTTGCTGATGATCATTCTGACGGTGGTGAGGTGAACGTTTTTGTAGATTGGATTTGCGTGGCTTTATTCGTTCCTGAAATGGAGCATTATTCCATGCATTTTTTTTAAACAAAAAGAAAAAGAAAGACAAAATGTGCATAAAATATGCCACTTGATATTGTCTTTTTGAAATGTTGAGGTCTTTTGAATTTTGTGGTCGACTTACGACCCCAGGAATTTTTTTAGGCCCAGTGTCCTTTAGCGAGTCCTGCACATATTTGGAATATTAAGTGACCATTAGCTTAGCGCTTTGTTTAAAGCTGCTGTTGTGTGAAACAGCCACAAGGCGGCAGCACTTCTCCCTTACCAAATCTGGTTACCACAGCAACAGAGCCTTAATGGAAGTCGTGTTCTAGGTTGTAAATTAGAATGGAATGTGCTACGAAAAATGCCTTTATTTTTTATCACAGCAAGTTTGATTACAATGTTTTGTTTGTTCTAGGTGTGCAAGATGTGGTTCTTTCACACATCTACATATATCTATTCTTCGGATCCTTTTCCCGTGTAGGTTATGACACAATGTTGAGTAGTCTTCTCTTGGTATTCTGTGGGTCCTTGGTGATTATGTATTTACCATGTGTTTGTATATCTCTGTTAACCCCAATATCGTAATGTATCCAGTCCTCACACCTTTCCATTTGGGGCAACCATAAGTTTGTTTAATGAATCTGTGATTGCCTTTCTCTGTGGAAATATCTTCATTGGTATCAATTTTTAGGTAACACCCATAAGTGATATGATAGGATATGTGTCTTTCGCTTTCTGACTTACTACAAGTTGCGTGATTACCTCTAGACTCCTCCTTGGTCCTGCAAACGGCATTGTTTCATTTTTTTTCCTTGGCTAATGTTCCATCTGTACATGTACCAGTTCTTCTTTCTCCACGCACCTCTTGATGGACGTTTGTCTTGGCTATTGTTATACTTCTACAGTGCAGATTTACCTGCCTGTGTCTCTCCAGTTCTGTCTTCTTAGGATATAGTCCGAGGAGCGGGCGTGCTGGATCACATAGTAGCTCAAGATTTACCTTTTAAAGGCACCTCCATTCTGTTCCCATTAGTGGCTCTTACCAGGTTACGTCCCACTTCAAATTGAGGGTATGCATTTCTCCACAACCTCTTCAGCATTGATCATTTGTAGTTTTTTTGCTGATGGTTATTCTGAGCTGATATCTCTTTGTGGTTGGATTTGCACGTGTCTCACACTCCCTTGAAATTGAGCTTTCAGGCATGTCCTTTTATTTTTCAAACTGTTATTACAGCTGACGTCTTCAAATTGTTTTCTTTTCAAAATGTGCCACATTTTGAAAATTTTGGGCCTTTACTTGCGTCAAGACATTTTAAGGGCAGTTTACATTTGCAGCCCTGCGGTACTTGTGCATATGAAGTGCCCATGAGCAAAGATTTCAAAGCTGCTGTTGCAGGTATCGGCCAGAGGGTGGCAGCATTTCTACGTTTCCCCCTCTGGTACCTAGGGAAACAGACCTTCCTGCCAGTGGTGTTCCTCAGTTATAAATTACAGTGCAGTGTGCCCTGATATACCCCCAAAAGCTTATGTCTCCTTACTTACGTTTGTTTTTTAAATTTAATTTATATTTCTTAGTGGATTAATATTCCATTGTGTACATGGACCACTTCTTCTTTGTGCATTCCTCTGTTAGTGGACATTTTCGTTGCTTCCAAGTGTTGGCTATAGTAAATATTGCTGGAGTGCAGTATTGCCAGCCTGTGACTTTTGATTCTCATTTTCTCAGGTGATATAGGCCCAGCAGTGGGTATGATTCATTGACTGGTAGCTCAATGTTTACCTTTTCAGAGCACCTCCATTGTGTTTCCATTAGTGGCTCTTAACACGTCCCGGTTAACACCGAGGGTACGCATTTTTCCACAACCCCTTCAGCATTTATTGTTTGCAGAATGTTTGCTCATGGACATTCTGACTGCTGTGACCTGATAGGTTTTCGTAATTTGGATTTGCATGTCTTTAATAATTCCTAATAGTCAGCGTTTTCCCACACCTTTCTCTTTTCTTTAGGAAAAAAAGTGTGAGTACAATATAGCACTTGAAATTGTCTTCTTGGAAGGTTGGCCTCTTTTTTTTTTTTTTTTTGCGGTACGCGGGCCTTTCACCTTTGTGGCCTCTCCCGTTGAGGAGCACAGGCTCTGGACGCGCAGGCTCAGCGGCCATGGCTCACGGGCCCAGCCGCTCCGCGACATGTGGGATCTTCCCGGACCGGGGCACGACCCCGTGTCTCCTGCATCGGCAGGCGGACTCTCAACGACTGCGCCACCAGGGAAGCCCAGGTTGGCCTCTTTTGAACTCTGTGGTCGATTTTCGACCCCAGAATTTTATTTGAGTGCAGGTGTCATTTACATGCCTGCAGTGGTTGTGAATATTTAGTGACCATTAGCACCGGGTTTAAAGCTGGTGTTGTGGGAAACGACCACAAAAGCGGCAGCGATTCTCCATTCCCAAATCTGGTTACTAGGGCAGCAGAGCCTTCCTGGAAGTCGGGTTCCTAGGTTGTAAATTAGAATGGAATGTGCCGGGAAAAAGCCCCTGAAGTTTATGTCTCATTACTTCTTGTTCGTTGTTTTAATTGCTTTAATCGGGGTAGTGATTAGAATAGTTTGTCCTAGGTGTACACAGTCTGGTTCATTTGTACATCATATATATCTATTCACGTACAGATCCTTTTCCCAGTAAAGGATTACAGAGTGTTCTGTAGACCTCCCTTGCTATGTGCTCGGGCTTTTTGATATATGTACTTATTCTGTATTTGTATAGGTATGGTAAACCTAATCGTAGTTTATCCATTGCCACCGCCTTTCCTTTTAGATACGCAAAGTTTTCAAGTCTGTGTGTGTCTCTCTCTGTGGAAATATGTCCATTTTTGGCAGTTGTTAGGTAACACCTACAAGTGATATCATAGGATATAGGTCTTTTGCTTTCCGACTTACCTCATGTTCTGTGATTATCTCTAGGCTCATCTATGGTACCTCAAAGAGCAGTGTTTCATTGTTTCCCATGGCTGATATTCCATTGTGTACATGGACCACTTCCTCTTTGTGCGTTTTTCTGTTCATGAACATTTTGGTGTCTTCCAAGTCTTGGCTACGTTAAATGCTCCTGCGGTGCAGGATTGCCAGCCTAGGTCTCTTTCATTCTGGTCTGCTCAGGTGACAGGCACATGGAAGAACCTACCAGATCACATGGTAGCTCAATTTTTACTTTTAAACGCACCTCCATTATGTTTCACTGCTGACTGTTACCAGTTTACATCCCCCCAGTCTAGAGGGTACACAGTTCCCTAAAACCCCTTCAGCATTTCTTCTTTGTGGACCTCTTCCTGATGGTCAGTCGACTGGTGTGAGTTGAAACCTTTTCGTAGATTAGATTTGCATGAGTCTAATAATTCCGAAGGTTGAGCTTCTATCCACTTTCCTTTTTTTTAATCAAGAGACTAAGTCTGACTTACCTCATCTTACTACCTTCTTGAAAATTTTGCCTTTTTTGAATTTTTTTGGCCATTCCTCACCTCAGGACATTTTTTGAGGGCAGGTGTCCTTACAGCTCTGAGGCCATGTGAATGTTAAGTGACCATTAACTGTGGGTTTAAAGCCGCTCTTGCGGGAAACGGCCACAAAGCGGCAGCATTTCTACATTTCCGACTGGGTTTTTGGGCAACAGAGCCTCCCTGGAAATCGTGTTAGTAGGCTGCAAATTAGAGTGGAATGGGCCAGGACACCACCACCACCACCACCACCACCACCACCACCCCCCCCGCCAAGAGCTTATATCTCCTTACCTCTTGTTTGTTTTTTAAATTTAATTTTTATTTATTATCAGAGCAAATTTGATAAAAATGTTGTTTGTTCTAGGTGTACATAATCTGGTTCATTATACCTAAGTATCTATCTATTCATCTTTGGCTCCTTTCCCGTGTAGGTTATTACAGAGTGATGAGCTCAATTTTTAAATTTAAACGCACCGCCATTCTCATCTCACTACTGGCTGTTACCAGTTTACGTCCCACCAGCACTTAGAGTGTAAACAGTTCTCTAAAACCCTTTCAGCACTCATGTTTTGTAGACTGTTTTGCTGATGATCATTCTGACGGTGGTGAGGTGAACGTTTTTGTAGATTGGATTTGCGTGGCTTTATTCGTTCCTGAAATGGAGCATTATTCCATGCATTTTTTTTAAACAAAAAGAAAAAGAAAGACAAAATGTGCATAAAATATGCCACTTGATATTGTCTTTTTGAAATGTTGAGGTCTTTTGAATTTTGTGGTCGACTTACGACCCCAGGAATTTTTTTAGGCCCAGTGTCCTTTAGCGAGTCCTGCACATATTTGGAATATTAAGTGACCATTAGCTTAGCGCTTTGTTTAAAGCTGCTGTTGTGTGAAACAGCCACAAGGCGGCAGCACTTCTCCCTTACCAAATCTGGTTACCACAGCAACAGAGCCTTAATGGAAGTCGTGTTCTAGGTTGTAAATTAGAATGGAATGTGCTACGAAAAATGCCTTTATTTTTTATCACAGCAAGTTTGATTACAATGTTTTGTTTGTTCTAGGTGTGCAAGATGTGGTTCTTTCACACATCTACATATATCTATTCTTCGGATCCTTTTCCCGTGTAGGTTATGACACAATGTTGAGTAGTCTTCTCTTGGTATTCTGTGGGTCCTTGGTGATTATGTATTTACCATGTGTTTGTATATCTCTGTTAACCCCAATATCGTAATGTATCCAGTCCTCACACCTTTCCATTTGGGGCAACCATAAGTTTGTTTAATGAATCTGTGATTGCCTTTCTCTGTGGAAATATCTTCATTGGTATCAATTTTTAGGTAACACCCATAAGTGATATGATAGGATATGTGTCTTTCGCTTTCTGACTTACTACAAGTTGCGTGATTACCTCTAGACTCCTCCTTGGTCCTGCAAACGGCATTGTTTCATTTTTTTTCCTTGGCTAATGTTCCATCTGTACATGTACCAGTTCTTCTTTCTCCACGCACCTCTTGATGGACGTTTGTCTTGGCTATTGTTATACTTCTACAGTGCAGATTTACCTGCCTGTGTCTCTCCAGTTCTGTCTTCTTAGGATATAGTCCGAGGAGCGGGCGTGCTGGATCACATAGTAGCTCAAGATTTACCTTTTAAAGGCACCTCCATTCTGTTCCCATTAGTGGCTCTTACCAGGTTACGTCCCACTTCAAATTGAGGGTATGCATTTCTCCACAACCTCTTCAGCATTGATCATTTGTAGTTTTTTTGCTGATGGTTATTCTGAGCTGATATCTCTTTGTGGTTGGATTTGCACGTGTCTCACACTCCCTTGAAATTGAGCTTTCAGGCATGTCCTTTTATTTTTCAAACTGTTATTACAGCTGACGTCTTCAAATTGTTTTCTTTTCAAAATGTGCCACATTTTGAAAATTTTGGGCCTTTACTTGCGTCAAGACATTTTAAGGGCAGTTTACATTTGCAGCCCTGCGGTACTTGTGCATATGAAGTGCCCATGAGCAAAGATTTCAAAGCTGCTGTTGCAGGTATCGGCCAGAGGGTGGCAGCATTTCTACGTTTTCCCCTCTGGTACCTAGGGAAACAGACCTTCCTGCCAGTGGTGTTCCTCAGTTATAAATTACAGTGCAGTGTGCCCTGATATACCCCCAAAAGCTTATGTCTCCTTACTTACGTTTGTTTTTTAAATTTAATTTATATTTTTTAGTGGATTAATATTCCATTGTGTACATGGACCACTTCTTCTTTGTGCATTCCTCTGTTAATGGACATTTTCGTTGCTTCCAAGTGTTGGCTATAGTAAATATTGCTGGAGTGCAGTATTGCCAGCCTGTGACTTTTGATTCTCATTTTCTCAGGTGATATAGGCCCAGCAGTGGGTATGATTCATTGACTGGTAGCTCAATGTTTACCTTTTCAGAGCACCTCCATTGTGTTTCCATTAGTGGCTCTTAACACGTCCCGGTTAACACCGAGGGTACGCATTTTTCCACAACCCCTTCAGCATTTATTGTTTGCAGAATGTTTGCTCATGGACATTCTGACTGCTGTGACCTGATAGGTTTTCGTAATTTGGATTTGCATGTCTTTAATAATTCCTAATAGTCAGCGTTTTCCCACACCTTTCTCTTTTCTTTAGGAAAAAAAGTGTGAGTACAATATAGCACTTGAAATTGTCTTCTTGGAAGGTTGGCCTCTTTTTTTTTTTTTTTTGCGGTACGCGGGCCTTTCACCTTTGTGGCCTCTCCCGTTGAGGAGCACAGGCTCTGGACGCGCAGGCTCAGCGGCCATGGCTCACGGGCCCAGCCGCTCCGCGACATGTGGGATCTTCCCGGACCGGGGCACGACCCCGTGTCTCCTGCATCGGCAGGCGGACTCTCAACGACTGCGCCACCAGGGAAGCCCAGGTTGGCCTCTTTTGAACTCTGTGGTCGATTTTCGACCCCAGAATTTTATTTGAGTGCAGGTGTCATTTACATGCCTGCAGTGGTTGTGAATATTTAGTGACCATTAGCACCGGGTTTAAAGCTGGTGTTGTGGGAAACGACCACAAAAGCGGCAGCGATTCTCCATTCCCAAATCTGGTTACTAGGGCAGCAGAGCCTTCCTGGAAGTCGGGTTCCTAGGTTGTAAATTAGAATGGAATGTGCCGGGAAAAAGCCCCTGAAGTTTATGTCTCATTACTTCTTGTTCGTTGTTTTAATTGCTTTAATCGGGGTAGTGATTAGAATAGTTTGTCCTAGGTGTACACAGTCTGGTTCATTTGTACATCATATATATCTATTCACGTACAGATCCTTTTCCCAGTAAAGGATTACAGAGTGTTCTGTAGACCTCCCTTGCTATGTGCTCGGGCTTTTTGATATATGTACTTATTCTGTATTTGTATAGGTATGGTAAACCTAATCGTAGTTTATCCATTGCCACCGCCTTTCCTTTTAGATACGCAAAGTTTTCAAGTCTGTGTGTGTCTCTCTCTGTGGAAATATGTCCATTTTTGGCAGTTGTTAGGTAACACCTACAAGTGATATCATAGGATATAGGTCTTTTGCTTTCCGACTTACCTCATGTTCTGTGATTATCTCTAGGCTCATCTATGGTACCTCAAAGAGCAGTGTTTCATTGTTTCCCATGGCTGATATTCCATTGTGTACATGGACCACTTCCTCTTTGTGCGTTTTTCTGTTCATGAACATTTTGGTGTCTTCCAAGTCTTGGCTACGTTAAATGCTCCTGCGGTGCAGGATTGCCAGCCTAGGTCTCTTTCATTCTGGTCTGCTCAGGTGACAGGCACATGGAAGAACCTACCAGATCACATGGTAGCTCAATTTTTACTTTTAAACGCACCTCCATTATGTTTCACTGCTGACTGTTACCAGTTTACATCCCCCCAGTCTAGAGGGTACACAGTTCCCTAAAACCCCTTCAGCATTTCTTCTTTGTGGACCTCTTCCTGATGGTCAGTCGACTGGTGTGAGTTGAAACCTTTTCGTAGATTAGATTTGCATGAGTCTAATAATTCCGAAGGTTGAGCTTCTATCCACTTTCCTTTTTTTTAATCAAGAGACTAAGTCTGACTTACCTCATCTTACTACCTTCTTGAAAATTTTGCCTTTTTTGAATTTTTTTGGCCATTCCTCACCTCAGGACATTTTTTGAGGGCAGGTGTCCTTACAGCTCTGAGGCCATGTGAATGTTAAGTGACCATTAACTGTGGGTTTAAAGCCGCTCTTGCGGGAAACGGCCACAAAGCGGCAGCATTTCTACATTTCCGACTGGGTTTTTGGGCAACAGAGCCTCCCTGGAAATCGTGTTAGTAGGCTGCAAATTAGAGTGGAATGGGCCAGGACACCACCACCACCACCACCACCACCACCACCACCCCCCCCGCCAAGAGCTTATATCTCCTTACC
This sequence comes from Leucopleurus acutus, assembly GCF_964270905.1. NCBI lineage: Eukaryota > Metazoa > Chordata > Mammalia > Artiodactyla > Delphinidae > Leucopleurus > Leucopleurus acutus. The sequence goes on along the minus strand of NW_028138633.1, from coordinate 21,020 downwards.
TCTTGTTTGTTTTTTAAATTTAATTTTTATTTATTATCAGAGCAAATTTGATAAAAATGTTGTTTGTTCTAGGTGTACATAATCTGGTTCATTATACCTAAGTATCTATCTATTCATCTTTGGCTCCTTTCCCGTGTAGGTTATTACAGAGTGATGAGCTCAATTTTTAAATTTAAACGCACCGCCATTCTCATCTCACTACTGGCTGTTACCAGTTTACGTCCCACCAGCACTTAGAGTGTAAACAGTTCTCTAAAACCCTTTCAGCACTCATGTTTTGTAGACTGTTTTGCTGATGATCATTCTGACGGTGGTGAGGTGAACGTTTTTGTAGATTGGATTTGCGTGGCTTTATTCGTTCCTGAAATGGAGCATTATTCCATGCATTTTTTTTAAACAAAAAGAAAAAGAAAGACAAAATGTGCATAAAATATGCCACTTGATATTGTCTTTTTGAAATGTTGAGGTCTTTTGAATTTTGTGGTCGACTTACGACCCCAGGAATTTTTTTAGGCCCAGTGTCCTTTAGCGAGTCCTGCACATATTTGGAATATTAAGTGACCATTAGCTTAGCGCTTTGTTTAAAGCTGCTGTTGTGTGAAACAGCCACAAGGCGGCAGCACTTCTCCCTTACCAAATCTGGTTACCACAGCAACAGAGCCTTAATGGAAGTCGTGTTCTAGGTTGTAAATTAGAATGGAATGTGCTACGAAAAATGCCTTTATTTTTTATCACAGCAAGTTTGATTACAATGTTTTGTTTGTTCTAGGTGTGCAAGATGTGGTTCTTTCACACATCTACATATATCTATTCTTCGGATCCTTTTCCCGTGTAGGTTATGACACAATGTTGAGTAGTCTTCTCTTGGTATTCTGTGGGTCCTTGGTGATTATGTATTTACCATGTGTTTGTATATCTCTGTTAACCCCAATATCGTAATGTATCCAGTCCTCACACCTTTCCATTTGGGGCAACCATAAGTTTGTTTAATGAATCTGTGATTGCCTTTCTCTGTGGAAATATCTTCATTGGTATCAATTTTTAGGTAACACCCATAAGTGATATGATAGGATATGTGTCTTTCGCTTTCTGACTTACTACAAGTTGCGTGATTACCTCTAGACTCCTCCTTGGTCCTGCAAACGGCATTGTTTCATTTTTTTTCCTTGGCTAATGTTCCATCTGTACATGTACCAGTTCTTCTTTCTCCACGCACCTCTTGATGGACGTTTGTCTTGGCTATTGTTATACTTCTACAGTGCAGATTTACCTGCCTGTGTCTCTCCAGTTCTGTCTTCTTAGGATATAGTCCGAGGAGCGGGCGTGCTGGATCACATAGTAGCTCAAGATTTACCTTTTAAAGGCACCTCCATTCTGTTCCCATTAGTGGCTCTTACCAGGTTACGTCCCACTTCAAATTGAGGGTATGCATTTCTCCACAACCTCTTCAGCATTGATCATTTGTAGTTTTTTTGCTGATGGTTATTCTGAGCTGATATCTCTTTGTGGTTGGATTTGCACGTGTCTCACACTCCCTTGAAATTGAGCTTTCAGGCATGTCCTTTTATTTTTCAAACTGTTATTACAGCTGACGTCTTCAAATTGTTTTCTTTTCAAAATGTGCCACATTTTGAAAATTTTGGGCCTTTACTTGCGTCAAGACATTTTAAGGGCAGTTTACATTTGCAGCCCTGCGGTACTTGTGCATATGAAGTGCCCATGAGCAAAGATTTCAAAGCTGCTGTTGCAGGTATCGGCCAGAGGGTGGCAGCATTTCTACGTTTCCCCCTCTGGTACCTAGGGAAACAGACCTTCCTGCCAGTGGTGTTCCTCAGTTATAAATTACAGTGCAGTGTGCCCTGATATACCCCCAAAAGCTTATGTCTCCTTACTTACGTTTGTTTTTTAAATTTAATTTATATTTCTTAGTGGATTAATATTCCATTGTGTACATGGACCACTTCTTCTTTGTGCATTCCTCTGTTAGTGGACATTTTCGTTGCTTCCAAGTGTTGGCTATAGTAAATATTGCTGGAGTGCAGTATTGCCAGCCTGTGACTTTTGATTCTCATTTTCTCAGGTGATATAGGCCCAGCAGTGGGTATGATTCATTGACTGGTAGCTCAATGTTTACCTTTTCAGAGCACCTCCATTGTGTTTCCATTAGTGGCTCTTAACACGTCCCGGTTAACACCGAGGGTACGCATTTTTCCACAACCCCTTCAGCATTTATTGTTTGCAGAATGTTTGCTCATGGACATTCTGACTGCTGTGACCTGATAGGTTTTCGTAATTTGGATTTGCATGTCTTTAATAATTCCTAATAGTCAGCGTTTTCCCACACCTTTCTCTTTTCTTTAGGAAAAAAAGTGTGAGTACAATATAGCACTTGAAATTGTCTTCTTGGAAGGTTGGCCTCTTTTTTTTTTTTTTTTTTTGCGGTACGCGGGCCTTTCACCTTTGTGGCCTCTCCCGTTGAGGAGCACAGGCTCTGGACGCGCAGGCTCAGCGGCCATGGCTCACGGGCCCAGCCGCTCCGCGACATGTGGGATCTTCCCGGACCGGGGCACGACCCCGTGTCTCCTGCATCGGCAGGCGGACTCTCAACGACTGCGCCACCAGGGAAGCCCAGGTTGGCCTCTTTTGAACTCTGTGGTCGATTTTCGACCCCAGAATTTTATTTGAGTGCAGGTGTCATTTACATGCCTGCAGTGGTTGTGAATATTTAGTGACCATTAGCACCGGGTTTAAAGCTGGTGTTGTGGGAAACGACCACAAAAGCGGCAGCGATTCTCCATTCCCAAATCTGGTTACTAGGGCAGCAGAGCCTTCCTGGAAGTCGGGTTCCTAGGTTGTAAATTAGAATGGAATGTGCCGGGAAAAAGCCCCTGAAGTTTATGTCTCATTACTTCTTGTTCGTTGTTTTAATTGCTTTAATCGGGGTAGTGATTAGAATAGTTTGTCCTAGGTGTACACAGTCTGGTTCATTTGTACATCATATATATCTATTCACGTACAGATCCTTTTCCCAGTAAAGGATTACAGAGTGTTCTGTAGACCTCCCTTGCTATGTGCTCGGGCTTTTTGATATATGTACTTATTCTGTATTTGTATAGGTATGGTAAACCTAATCGTAGTTTATCCATTGCCACCGCCTTTCCTTTTAGATACGCAAAGTTTTCAAGTCTGTGTGTGTCTCTCTCTGTGGAAATATGTCCATTTTTGGCAGTTGTTAGGTAACACCTACAAGTGATATCATAGGATATAGGTCTTTTGCTTTCCGACTTACCTCATGTTCTGTGATTATCTCTAGGCTCATCTATGGTACCTCAAAGAGCAGTGTTTCATTGTTTCCCATGGCTGATATTCCATTGTGTACATGGACCACTTCCTCTTTGTGCGTTTTTCTGTTCATGAACATTTTGGTGTCTTCCAAGTCTTGGCTACGTTAAATGCTCCTGCGGTGCAGGATTGCCAGCCTAGGTCTCTTTCATTCTGGTCTGCTCAGGTGACAGGCACATGGAAGAACCTACCAGATCACATGGTAGCTCAATTTTTACTTTTAAACGCACCTCCATTATGTTTCACTGCTGACTGTTACCAGTTTACATCCCCCCAGTCTAGAGGGTACACAGTTCCCTAAAACCCCTTCAGCATTTCTTCTTTGTGGACCTCTTCCTGATGGTCAGTCGACTGGTGTGAGTTGAAACCTTTTCGTAGATTAGATTTGCATGAGTCTAATAATTCCGAAGGTTGAGCTTCTATCCACTTTCCTTTTTTTTAATCAAGAGACTAAGTCTGACTTACCTCATCTTACTACCTTCTTGAAAATTTTGCCTTTTTTGAATTTTTTTGGCCATTCCTCACCTCAGGACATTTTTTGAGGGCAGGTGTCCTTACAGCTCTGAGGCCATGTGAATGTTAAGTGACCATTAACTGTGGGTTTAAAGCCGCTCTTGCGGGAAACGGCCACAAAGCGGCAGCATTTCTACATTTCCGACTGGGTTTTTGGGCAACAGAGCCTCCCTGGAAATCGTGTTAGTAGGCTGCAAATTAGAGTGGAATGGGCCAGGACACCACCACCACCACCACCACCACCACCCCACCCCCACCCCCCCCCCCCCGCCAAGAGCTTATATCTCCTTACCTCTTGTTTGTTTTTTAAATTTAATTTTTATTTATTATCAGAGCAAATTTGATAAAAATGTTGTTTGTTCTAGGTGTACATAATCTGGTTCATTATACCTAAGTATCTATCTATTCATCTTTGGCTCCTTTCCCGTGTAGGTTATTACAGAGTGATGAGCTCAATTTTTAAATTTAAACGCACCGCCATTCTCATCTCACTACTGGCTGTTACCAGTTTACGTCCCACCAGCACTTAGAGTGTAAACAGTTCTCTAAAACCCTTTCAGCACTCATGTTTTGTAGACTATTTTGCTGATGATCATTCTGACGGTGGTGAGGTGAACGTTTTTGTAGATTGGATTTGCGTGGCTTTATTCGTTCCTGAAATGGAGCATTATTCCATGCATTTTTTTTAAACAAAAAGAAAAAGAAAGACAAAATGTGCATAAAATATGCCACTTGATACTGTCTTTTTGAAATGTTGAGGTCTTTTGAATTTTGTGGTCGACTTACGACCCCAGGAATTTTTTTAGGCCCAGTGTCCTTTAGCGAGTCCTGCACATATTTGGAATATTAAGTGACCATTAGCTTAGCGCTTTGTTTAAAGCTGCTGTTGTGTGAAACAGCCACAAGGCGGCAGCACTTCTCCCTTACCAAATCTGGTTACCACAGCAACAGAGCCTTAATGGAAGTCGTGTTCTAGGTTGTAAATTAGAATGGAATGTGCTACGAAAAATGCCTTTATTTTTTATCACAGCAAGTTTGATTACAATGTTTTGTTTGTTCTAGGTGTGCAAGATGTGGTTCTTTCACACATCTACATATATCTATTCTTCGGATCCTTTTCCCGTGTAGGTTATGACACAATGTTGAGTAGTCTTCTCTTGGTATTCTGTGGGTCCTTGGTGATTATGTATTTACCATGTGTTTGTATATCTCTGTTAACCCCAATATCGTAATGTATCCAGTCCTCACACCTTTCCATTTGGGGCAACCATAAGTTTGTTTAATGAATCTGTGATTGCCTTTCTCTGTGGAAATATCTTCATTGGTATCAATTTTTAGGTAACACCCATAAGTGATATGATAGGATATGTGTCTTTCGCTTTCTGACTTACTACAAGTTGCGTGATTACCTCTAGACTCCTCCTTGGTCCTGCAAACGGCATTGTTTCATTTTTTTTCCTTGGCTAATGTTCCATCTGTACATGTACCAGTTCTTCTTTCTCCACGCACCTCTTGATGGACGTTTGTCTTGGCTATTGTTATACTTCTACAGTGCAGATTTACCTGCCTGTGTCTCTCCAGTTCTGTCTTCTTAGGATATAGTCCGAGGAGCGGGCGTGCTGGATCACATAGTAGCTCAAGATTTACCTTTTAAAGGCACCTCCATTCTGTTCCCATTAGTGGCTCTTACCAGGTTACGTCCCACTTCAAATTGAGGGTATGCATTTCTCCACAACCTCTTCAGCATTGATCATTTGTAGTTTTTTTGCTGATGGTTATTCTGAGCTGATATCTCTTTGTGGTTGGATTTGCACGTGTCTCACACTCCCTTGAAATTGAGCTTTCAGGCATGTCCTTTTATTTTTCAAACTGTTATTACAGCTGACGTCTTCAAATTGTTTTCTTTTCAAAATGTGCCACATTTTGAAAATTTTGGGCCTTTACTTGCGTCAAGACATTTTAAGGGCAGTTTACATTTGCAGCCCTGCGGTACTTGTGCATATGAAGTGCCCATGAGCAAAGATTTCAAAGCTGCTGTTGCAGGTATCGGCCAGAGGGTGGCAGCATTTCTACGTTTTCCCCTCTGGTACCTAGGGAAACAGACCTTCCTGCCAGTGGTGTTCCTCAGTTATAAATTACAGTGCAGTGTGCCCTGATATACCCCCAAAAGCTTATGTCTCCTTACTTACGTTTGTTTTTTAAATTTAATTTATATTTTTTAGTGGATTAATATTCCATTGTGTACATGGACCACTTCTTCTTTGTGCATTCCTCTGTTAATGGACATTTTCGTTGCTTCCAAGTGTTGGCTATAGTAAATATTGCTGGAGTGCAGTATTGCCAGCCTGTGACTTTTGATTCTCATTTTCTCAGGTGATATAGGCCCAGCAGTGGGTATGATTCATTGACTGGTAGCTCAATGTTTACCTTTTCAGAGCACCTCCATTGTGTTTCCATTAGTGGCTCTTAACACGTCCCGGTTAACACCGAGGGTACGCATTTTTCCACAACCCCTTCAGCATTTATTGTTTGCAGAATGTTTGCTCATGGACATTCTGACTGCTGTGACCTGATAGGTTTTCGTAATTTGGATTTGCATGTCTTTAATAATTCCTAATAGTCAGCGTTTTCCCACACCTTTCTCTTTTCTTTAGGAAAAAAAGTGTGAGTACAATATAGCACTTGAAATTGTCTTCTTGGAAGGTTGGCCTCTTTTTTTTTTTTTTTTTTGCGGTACGCGGGCCTTTCACCTTTGTGGCCTCTCCCGTTGAGGAGCACAGGCTCTGGACGCGCAGGCTCAGCGGCCATGGCTCACGGGCCCAGCCGCTCCGCGACATGTGGGATCTTCCCGGACCGGGGCACGACCCCGTGTCTCCTGCATCGGCAGGCGGACTCTCAACGACTGCGCCACCAGGGAAGCCCAGGTTGGCCTCTTTTGAACTCTGTGGTCGATTTTCGACCCCAGAATTTTATTTGAGTGCAGGTGTCATTTACATGCCTGCAGTGGTTGTGAATATTTAGTGACCATTAGCACCGGGTTTAAAGCTGGTGTTGTGGGAAACGACCACAAAAGCGGCAGCGATTCTCCATTCCCAAATCTGGTTACTAGGGCAGCAGAGCCTTCCTGGAAGTCGGGTTCCTAGGTTGTAAATTAGAATGGAATGTGCCGGGAAAAAGCCCCTGAAGTTTATGTCTCATTACTTCTTGTTCGTTGTTTTAATTGCTTTAATCGGGGTAGTGATTAGAATAGTTTGTCCTAGGTGTACACAGTCTGGTTCATTTGTACATCATATATATCTATTCACGTACAGATCCTTTTCCCAGTAAAGGATTACAGAGTGTTCTGTAGACCTCCCTTGCTATGTGCTCGGGCTTTTTGATATATGTACTTATTCTGTATTTGTATAGGTATGGTAAACCTAATCGTAGTTTATCCATTGCCACCGCCTTTCCTTTTAGATACGCAAAGTTTTCAAGTCTGTGTGTGTCTCTCTCTGTGGAAATATGTCCATTTTTGGCAGTTGTTAGGTAACACCTACAAGTGATATCATAGGATATAGGTCTTTTGCTTTCCGACTTACCTCATGTTCTGTGATTATCTCTAGGCTCATCTATGGTACCTCAAAGAGCAGTGTTTCATTGTTTCCCATGGCTGATATTCCATTGTGTACATGGACCACTTCCTCTTTGTGCGTTTTTCTGTTCATGAACATTTTGGTGTCTTCCAAGTCTTGGCTACGTTAAATGCTCCTGCGGTGCAGGATTGCCAGCCTAGGTCTCTTTCATTCTGGTCTGCTCAGGTGACAGGCACATGGAAGAACCTACCAGATCACATGGTAGCTCAATTTTTACTTTTAAACGCACCTCCATTATGTTTCACTGCTGACTGTTACCAGTTTACATCCCCCCAGTCTAGAGGGTACACAGTTCCCTAAAACCCCTTCAGCATTTCTTCTTTGTGGACCTCTTCCTGATGGTCAGTCGACTGGTGTGAGTTGAAACCTTTTCGTAGATTAGATTTGCATGAGTCTAATAATTCCGAAGGTTGAGCTTCTATCCACTTTCCTTTTTTTTAATCAAGAGACTAAGTCTGACTTACCTCATCTTACTACCTTCTTGAAAATTTTGCCTTTTTTGAATTTTTTTGGCCATTCCTCACCTCAGGACATTTTTTGAGGGCAGGTGTCCTTACAGCTCTGAGGCCATGTGAATGTTAAGTGACCATTAACTGTGGGTTTAAAGCCGCTCTTGCGGGAAACGGCCACAAAGCGGCAGCATTTCTACATTTCCGACTGGGTTTTTGGGCAACAGAGCCTCCCTGGAAATCGTGTTAGTAGGCTGCAAATTAGAGTGGAATGGGCCAGGACACCACCACCACCACCACCACCACCACCCCACCCCCACCCCCCCACCCCCGCCAAGAGCTTATATCTCCTTACCTCTTGTTTGTTTTTTAAATTTAATTTTTATTTATTATCAGAGCAAATTTGATAAAAATGTTGTTTGTTCTAGGTGTACATAATCTGGTTCATTATACCTAAGTATCTATCTATTCATCTTTGGCTCCTTTCCCGTGTAGGTTATTACAGAGTGATGAGCTCAATTTTTAAATTTAAACGCACCGCCATTCTCATCTCACTACTGGCTGTTACCAGTTTACGTCCCACCAGCACTTAGAGTGTAAACAGTTCTCTAAAACCCTTTCAGCACTCATGTTTTGTAGACTATTTTGCTGATGATCATTCTGACGGTGGTGAGGTGAACGTTTTTGTAGATTGGATTTGCGTGGCTTTATTCGTTCCTGAAATGGAGCATTATTCCATGCATTTTTTTTAAACAAAAAGAAAAAGAAAGACAAAATGTGCATAAAATATGCCACTTGATACTGTCTTTTTGAAATGTTGAGGTCTTTTGAATTTTGTGGTCGACTTACGACCCCAGGAATTTTTTTAGGCCCAGTGTCCTTTAGCGAGTCCTGCACATATTTGGAATATTAAGTGACCATTAGCTTAGCGCTTTGTTTAAAGCTGCTGTTGTGTGAAACAGCCACAAGGCGGCAGCACTTCTCCCTTACCAAATCTGGTTACCACAGCAACAGAGCCTTAATGGAAGTCGTGTTCTAGGTTGTAAATTAGAATGGAATGTGCTACGAAAAATGCCTTTATTTTTTATCACAGCAAGTTTGATTACAATGTTTTGTTTGTTCTAGGTGTGCAAGATGTGGTTCTTTCACACATCTACATATATCTATTCTTCGGATCCTTTTCCCGTGTAGGTTATGACACAATGTTGAGTAGTCTTCTCTTGGTATTCTGTGGGTCCTTGGTGATTATGTATTTACCATGTGTTTGTATATCTCTGTTAACCCCAATATCGTAATGTATCCAGTCCTCACACCTTTCCATTTGGGGCAACCATAAGTTTGTTTAATGAATCTGTGATTGCCTTTCTCTGTGGAAATATCTTCATTGGTATCAATTTTTAGGTAACACCCATAAGTGATATGATAGGATATGTGTCTTTCGCTTTCTGACTTACTACAAGTTGCGTGATTACCTCTAGACTCCTCCTTGGTCCTGCAAACGGCATTGTTTCATTTTTTTTCCTTGGCTAATGTTCCATCTGTACATGTACCAGTTCTTCTTTCTCCACGCACCTCTTGATGGACGTTTGTCTTGGCTATTGTTATACTTCTACAGTGCAGATTTACCTGCCTGTGTCTCTCCAGTTCTGTCTTCTTAGGATATAGTCCGAGGAGCGGGCGTGCTGGATCACATAGTAGCTCAAGATTTACCTTTTAAAGGCACCTCCATTCTGTTCCCATTAGTGGCTCTTACCAGGTTACGTCCCACTTCAAATTGAGGGTATGCATTTCTCCACAACCTCTTCAGCATTGATCATTTGTAGTTTTTTTGCTGATGGTTATTCTGAGCTGATATCTCTTTGTGGTTGGATTTGCACGTGTCTCACACTCCCTTGAAATTGAGCTTTCAGGCATGTCCTTTTATTTTTCAAACTGTTATTACAGCTGACGTCTTCAAATTGTTTTCTTTTCAAAATGTGCCACATTTTGAAAATTTTGGGCCTTTACTTGCGTCAAGACATTTTAAGGGCAGTTTACATTTGCAGCCCTGCGGTACTTGTGCATATGAAGTGCCCATGAGCAAAGATTTCAAAGCTGCTGTTGCAGGTATCGGCCAGAGGGTGGCAGCATTTCTACGTTTTCCCCTCTGGTACCTAGGGAAACAGACCTTCCTGCCAGTGGTGTTCCTCAGTTATAAATTACAGTGCAGTGTGCCCTGATATACCCCCAAAAGCTTATGTCTCCTTACTTACGTTTGTTTTTTAAATTTAATTTATATTTTTTAGTGGATTAATATTCCATTGTGTACATGGACCACTTCTTCTTTGTGCATTCCTCTGTTAATGGACATTTTCGTTGCTTCCAAGTGTTGGCTATAGTAAATATTGCTGGAGTGCAGTATTGCCAGCCTGTGACTTTTGATTCTCATTTTCTCAGGTGATATAGGCCCAGCAGTGGGTATGATTCATTGACTGGTAGCTCAATGTTTACCTTTTCAGAGCACCTCCATTGTGTTTCCATTAGTGGCTCTTAACACGTCCCGGTTAACACCGAGGGTACGCATTTTTCCACAACCCCTTCAGCATTTATTGTTTGCAGAATGTTTGCTCATGGACATTCTGACTGCTGTGACCTGATAGGTTTTCGTAATTTGGATTTGCATGTCTTTAATAATTCCTAATAGTCAGCGTTTTCCCACACCTTTCTCTTTTCTTTAGGAAAAAAAGTGTGAGTACAATATAGCACTTGAAATTGTCTTCTTGGAAGGTTGGCCTCTTTTTTTTTTTGCGGTACGCGGGCCTTTCACCTTTGTGGCCTCTCCCGTTGAGGAGCACAGGCTCTGGACGCGCAGGCTCAGCGGCCATGGCTCACGGGCCCAGCCGCTCCGCGACATGTGGGATCTTCCCGGACCGGGGCACGACCCCGTGTCTCCTGCATCGGCAGGCGGACTCTCAACGACTGCGCCACCAGGGAAGCCCAGGTTGGCCTCTTTTGAACTCTGTGGTCGATTTTCGACCCCAGAATTTTATTTGAGTGCAGGTGTCATTTACATGCCTGCAGTGGTTGTGAATATTTAGTGACCATTAGCACCGGGTTTAAAGCTGGTGTTGTGGGAAACGACCACAAAAGCGGCAGCGATTCTCCATTCCCAAATCTGGTTACTAGGGCAGCAGAGCCTTCCTGGAAGTCGGGTTCCTAGGTTGTAAATTAGAATGGAATGTGCCGGGAAAAAGCCCCTGAAGTTTATGTCTCATTACTTCTTGTTCGTTGTTTTAATTGCTTTAATCGGGGTAGTGATTAGAATAGTTTGTCCTAGGTGTACACAGTCTGGTTCATTTGTACATCATATATATCTATTCACGTACAGATCCTTTTCCCAGTAAAGGATTACAGAGTGTTCTGTAGACCTCCCTTGCTATGTGCTCGGGCTTTTTGATATATGTACTTATTCTGTATTTGTATAGGTATGGTAAACCTAATCGTAGTTTATCCATTGCCACCGCCTTTCCTTTTAGATACGCAAAGTTTTCAAGTCTGTGTGTGTCTCTCTCTGTGGAAATATGTCCATTTTTGGCAGTTGTTAGGTAACACCTACAAGTGATATCATAGGATATAGGTCTTTTGCTTTCCGACTTACCTCATGTTCTGTGATTATCTCTAGGCTCATCTATGGTACCTCAAAGAGCAGTGTTTCATTGTTTCCCATGGCTGATATTCCATTGTGTACATGGACCACTTCCTCTTTGTGCGTTTTTCTGTTCATGAACATTTTGGTGTCTTCCAAGTCTTGGCTACGTTAAATGCTCCTGCGGTGCAGGATTGCCAGCCTAGGTCTCTTTCATTCTGGTCTGCTCAGGTGACAGGCACATGGAAGAACCTACCAGATCACATGGTAGCTCAATTTTTACTTTTAAACGCACCTCCATTATGTTTCACTGCTGACTGTTACCAGTTTACATCCCCCCAGTCTAGAGGGTACACAGTTCCCTAAAACCCCTTCAGCATTTCTTCTTTGTGGACCTCTTCCTGATGGTCAGTCGACTGGTGTGAGTTGAAACCTTTTCGTAGATTAGATTTGCATGAGTCTAATAATTCCGAAGGTTGAGCTTCTATCCACTTTCCTTTTTTTTAATCAAGAGACTAAGTCTGACTTACCTCATCTTACTACCTTCTTGAAAATTTTGCCTTTTTTGAATTTTTTTGGCCATTCCTCACCTCAGGACATTTTTTGAGGGCAGGTGTCCTTACAGCTCTGAGGCCATGTGAATGTTAAGTGACCATTAACTGTGGGTTTAAAGCCGCTCTTGCGGGAAACGGCCACAAAGCGGCAGCATTTCTACATTTCCGACTGGGTTTTTGGGCAACAGAGCCTCCCTGGAAATCGTGTTAGTAGGCTGCAAATTAGAGTGGAATGGGCCAGGACACCACCACCACCACCACCACCACCACCCCACCCCCACCCCCCCCCCCCCGCCAAGAGCTTATATCTCCTTACCTCTTGTTTGTTTTTTAAATTTAATTTTTATTTATTATCAGAGCAAATTTGATAAAAATGTTGTTTGTTCTAGGTGTACATAATCTGGTTCATTATACCTAAGTATCTATCTATTCATCTTTGGCTCCTTTCCCGTGTAGGTTATTACAGAGTGATGAGCTCAATTTTTAAATTTAAACGCACCGCCATTCTCATCTCACTACTGGCTGTTACCAGTTTACGTCCCACCAGCACTTAGAGTGTAAACAGTTCTCTAAAACCCTTTCAGCACTCATGTTTTGTAGACTATTTTGCTGATGATCATTCTGACGGTGGTGAGGTGAACGTTTTTGTAGATTGGATTTGCGTGGCTTTATTCGTTCCTGAAATGGAGCATTATTCCATGCATTTTTTTTAAACAAAAAGAAAAAGAAAGACAAAATGTGCATAAAATATGCCACTTGATACTGTCTTTTTGAAATGTTGAGGTCTTTTGAATTTTGTGGTCGACTTACGACCCCAGGAATTTTTTTAGGCCCAGTGTCCTTTAGCGAGTCCTGCACATATTTGGAATATTAAGTGACCATTAGCTTAGCGCTTTGTTTAAAGCTGCTGTTGTGTGAAACAGCCACAAGGCGGCAGCACTTCTCCCTTACCAAATCTGGTTACCACAGCAACAGAGCCTTAATGGAAGTCGTGTTCTAGGTTGTAAATTAGAATGGAATGTGCTACGAAAAATGCCTTTATTTTTTATCACAGCAAGTTTGATTACAATGTTTTGTTTGTTCTAGGTGTGCAAGATGTGGTTCTTTCACACATCTACATATATCTATTCTTCGGATCCTTTTCCCGTGTAGGTTATGACACAATGTTGAGTAGTCTTCTCTTGGTATTCTGTGGGTCCTTGGTGATTATGTATTTACCATGTGTTTGTATATCTCTGTTAACCCCAATATCGTAATGTATCCAGTCCTCACACCTTTCCATTTGGGGCAACCATAAGTTTGTTTAATGAATCTGTGATTGCCTTTCTCTGTGGAAATATCTTCATTGGTATCAATTTTTAGGTAACACCCATAAGTGATATGATAGGATATGTGTCTTTCGCTTTCTGACTTACTACAAGTTGCGTGATTACCTCTAGACTCCTCCTTGGTCCTGCAAACGGCATTGTTTCATTTTTTTTCCTTGGCTAATGTTCCATCTGTACATGTACCAGTTCTTCTTTCTCCACGCACCTCTTGATGGACGTTTGTCTTGGCTATTGTTATACTTCTACAGTGCAGATTTACCTGCCTGTGTCTCTCCAGTTCTGTCTTCTTAGGATATAGTCCGAGGAGCGGGCGTGCTGGATCACATAGTAGCTCAAGATTTACCTTTTAAAGGCACCTCCATTCTGTTCCCATTAGTGGCTCTTACCAGGTTACGTCCCACTTCAAATTGAGGGTATGCATTTCTCCACAACCTCTTCAGCATTGATCATTTGTAGTTTTTTTGCTGATGGTTATTCTGAGCTGATATCTCTTTGTGGTTGGATTTGCACGTGTCTCACACTCCCTTGAAATTGAGCTTTCAGGCATGTCCTTTTATTTTTCAAACTGTTATTACAGCTGACGTCTTCAAATTGTTTTCTTTTCAAAATGTGCCACATTTTGAAAATTTTGGGCCTTTACTTGCGTCAAGACATTTTAAGGGCAGTTTACATTTGCAGCCCTGCGGTACTTGTGCATATGAAGTGCCCATGAGCAAAGATTTCAAAGCTGCTGTTGCAGGTATCGGCCAGAGGGTGGCAGCATTTCTACGTTTTCCCCTCTGGTACCTAGGGAAACAGACCTTCCTGCCAGTGGTGTTCCTCAGTTATAAATTACAGTGCAGTGTGCCCTGATATACCCCCAAAAGCTTATGTCTCCTTACTTACGTTTGTTTTTTAAATTTAATTTATATTTTTTAGTGGATTAATATTCCATTGTGTACATGGACCACTTCTTCTTTGTGCATTCCTCTGTTAATGGACATTTTCGTTGCTTCCAAGTGTTGGCTATAGTAAATATTGCTGGAGTGCAGTATTGCCAGCCTGTGACTTTTGATTCTCATTTTCTCAGGTGATATAGGCCCAGCAGTGGGTATGATTCATTGACTGGTAGCTCAATGTTTACCTTTTCAGAGCACCTCCATTGTGTTTCCATTAGTGGCTCTTAACACGTCCCGGTTAACACCGAGGGTACGCATTTTTCCACAACCCCTTCAGCATTTATTGTTTGCAGAATGTTTGCTCATGGACATTCTGACTGCTGTGACCTGATAGGTTTTCGTAATTTGGATTTGCATGTCTTTAATAATTCCTAATAGTCAGCGTTTTCCCACACCTTTCTCTTTTCTTTAGGAAAAAAAGTGTGAGTACAATATAGCACTTGAAATTGTCTTCTTGGAAGGTTGGCCTCTTTTTTTTTTTTGCGGTACGCGGGCCTTTCACCTTTGTGGCCTCTCCCGTTGAGGAGCACAGGCTCTGGACGCGCAGGCTCAGCGGCCATGGCTCACGGGCCCAGCCGCTCCGCGACATGTGGGATCTTCCCGGACCGGGGCACGACCCCGTGTCTCCTGCATCGGCAGGCGGACTCTCAACGACTGCGCCACCAGGGAAGCCCAGGTTGGCCTCTTTTGAACTCTGTGGTCGATTTTCGACCCCAGAATTTTATTTGAGTGCAGGTGTCATTTACATGCCTGCAGTGGTTGTGAATATTTAGTGACCATTAGCACCGGGTTTAAAGCTGGTGTTGTGGGAAACGACCACAAAAGCGGCAGCGATTCTCCATTCCCAAATCTGGTTACTAGGGCAGCAGAGCCTTCCTGGAAGTCGGGTTCCTAGGTTGTAAATTAGAATGGAATGTGCCGGGAAAAAGCCCCTGAAGTTTATGTCTCATTACTTCTTGTTCGTTGTTTTAATTGCTTTAATCGGGGTAGTGATTAGAATAGTTTGTCCTAGGTGTACACAGTCTGGTTCATTTGTACATCATATATATCTATTCACGTACAGATCCTTTTCCCAGTAAAGGATTACAGAGTGTTCTGTAGACCTCCCTTGCTATGTGCTCGGGCTTTTTGATATATGTACTTATTCTGTATTTGTATAGGTATGGTAAACCTAATCGTAGTTTATCCATTGCCACCGCCTTTCCTTTTAGATACGCAAAGTTTTCAAGTCTGTGTGTGTCTCTCTCTGTGGAAATATGTCCATTTTTGGCAGTTGTTAGGTAACACCTACAAGTGATATCATAGGATATAGGTCTTTTGCTTTCCGACTTACCTCATGTTCTGTGATTATCTCTAGGCTCATCTATGGTACCTCAAAGAGCAGTGTTTCATTGTTTCCCATGGCTGATATTCCATTGTGTACATGGACCACTTCCTCTTTGTGCGTTTTTCTGTTCATGAACATTTTGGTGTCTTCCAAGTCTTGGCTACGTTAAATGCTCCTGCGGTGCAGGATTGCCAGCCTAGGTCTCTTTCATTCTGGTCTGCTCAGGTGACAGGCACATGGAAGAACCTACCAGATCACATGGTAGCTCAATTTTTACTTTTAAACGCACCTCCATTATGTTTCACTGCTGACTGTTACCAGTTTACATCCCCCCAGTCTAGAGGGTACACAGTTCCCTAAAACCCCTTCAGCATTTCTTCTTTGTGGACCTCTTCCTGATGGTCAGTCGACTGGTGTGAGTTGAAACCTTTTCGTAGATTAGATTTGCATGAGTCTAATAATTCCGAAGGTTGAGCTTCTATCCACTTTCCTTTTTTTTAATCAAGAGACTAAGTCTGACTTACCTCATCTTACTACCTTCTTGAAAATTTTGCCTTTTTTGAATTTTTTTGGCCATTCCTCACCTCAGGACATTTTTTGAGGGCAGGTGTCCTTACAGCTCTGAGGCCATGTGAATGTTAAGTGACCATTAACTGTGGGTTTAAAGCCGCTCTTGCGGGAAACGGCCACAAAGCGGCAGCATTTCTACATTTCCGACTGGGTTTTTGGGCAACAGAGCCTCCCTGGAAATCGTGTTAGTAGGCTGCAAATTAGAGTGGAATGGGCCAGGACACCACCACCACCACCACCACCACCACCCCACCCCCACCCCCCCCCCCCCGCCAAGAGCTTATATCTCCTTACCTCTTGTTTGTTTTTTAAATTTAATTTTTATTTATTATCAGAGCAAATTTGATAAAAATGTTGTTTGTTCTAGGTGTACATAATCTGGTTCATTATACCTAAGTATCTATCTATTCATCTTTGGCTCCTTTCCCGTGTAGGTTATTACAGAGTGATGAGCTCAATTTTTAAATTTAAACGCACCGCCATTCTCATCTCACTACTGGCTGTTACCAGTTTACGTCCCACCAGCACTTAGAGTGTAAACAGTTCTCTAAAACCCTTTCAGCACTCATGTTTTGTAGACTATTTTGCTGATGATCATTCTGACGGTGGTGAGGTGAACGTTTTTGTAGATTGGATTTGCGTGGCTTTATTCGTTCCTGAAATGGAGCATTATTCCATGCATTTTTTTTAAACAAAAAGAAAAAGAAAGACAAAATGTGCATAAAATATGCCACTTGATACTGTCTTTTTGAAATGTTGAGGTCTTTTGAATTTTGTGGTCGACTTACGACCCCAGGAATTTTTTTAGGCCCAGTGTCCTTTAGCGAGTCCTGCACATATTTGGAATATTAAGTGACCATTAGCTTAGCGCTTTGTTTAAAGCTGCTGTTGTGTGAAACAGCCACAAGGCGGCAGCACTTCTCCCTTACCAAATCTGGTTACCACAGCAACAGAGCCTTAATGGAAGTCGTGTTCTAGGTTGTAAATTAGAATGGAATGTGCTACGAAAAATGCCTTTATTTTTTATCACAGCAAGTTTGATTACAATGTTTTGTTTGTTCTAGGTGTGCAAGATGTGGTTCTTTCACACATCTACATATATCTATTCTTCGGATCCTTTTCCCGTGTAGGTTATGACACAATGTTGAGTAGTCTTCTCTTGGTATTCTGTGGGTCCTTGGTGATTATGTATTTACCATGTGTTTGTATATCTCTGTTAACCCCAATATCGTAATGTATCCAGTCCTCACACCTTTCCATTTGGGGCAACCATAAGTTTGTTTAATGAATCTGTGATTGCCTTTCTCTGTGGAAATATCTTCATTGGTATCAATTTTTAGGTAACACCCATAAGTGATATGATAGGATATGTGTCTTTCGCTTTCTGACTTACTACAAGTTGCGTGATTACCTCTAGACTCCTCCTTGGTCCTGCAAACGGCATTGTTTCATTTTTTTTCCTTGGCTAATGTTCCATCTGTACATGTACCAGTTCTTCTTTCTCCACGCACCTCTTGATGGACGTTTGTCTTGGCTATTGTTATACTTCTACAGTGCAGATTTACCTGCCTGTGTCTCTCCAGTTCTGTCTTCTTAGGATATAGTCCGAGGAGCGGGCGTGCTGGATCACATAGTAGCTCAAGATTTACCTTTTAAAGGCACCTCCATTCTGTTCCCATTAGTGGCTCTTACCAGGTTACGTCCCACTTCAAATTGAGGGTATGCATTTCTCCACAACCTCTTCAGCATTGATCATTTGTAGTTTTTTTGCTGATGGTTATTCTGAGCTGATATCTCTTTGTGGTTGGATTTGCACGTGTCTCACACTCCCTTGAAATTGAGCTTTCAGGCATGTCCTTTTATTTTTCAAACTGTTATTACAGCTGACGTCTTCAAATTGTTTTCTTTTCAAAATGTGCCACATTTTGAAAATTTTGGGCCTTTACTTGCGTCAAGACATTTTAAGGGCAGTTTACATTTGCAGCCCTGCGGTACTTGTGCATATGAAGTGCCCATGAGCAAAGATTTCAAAGCTGCTGTTGCAGGTATCGGCCAGAGGGTGGCAGCATTTCTACGTTTTCCCCTCTGGTACCTAGGGAAACAGACCTTCCTGCCAGTGGTGTTCCTCAGTTATAAATTACAGTGCAGTGTGCCCTGATATACCCCCAAAAGCTTATGTCTCCTTACTTACGTTTGTTTTTTAAATTTAATTTATATTTTTTAGTGGATTAATATTCCATTGTGTACATGGACCACTTCTTCTTTGTGCATTCCTCTGTTAATGGACATTTTCGTTGCTTCCAAGTGTTGGCTATAGTAAATATTGCTGGAGTGCAGTATTGCCAGCCTGTGACTTTTGATTCTCATTTTCTCAGGTGATATAGGCCCAGCAGTGGGTATGATTCATTGACTGGTAGCTCAATGTTTACCTTTTCAGAGCACCTCCATTGTGTTTCCATTAGTGGCTCTTAACACGTCCCGGTTAACACCGAGGGTACGCATTTTTCCACAACCCCTTCAGCATTTATTGTTTGCAGAATGTTTGCTCATGGACATTCTGACTGCTGTGACCTGATAGGTTTTCGTAATTTGGATTTGCATGTCTTTAATAATTCCTAATAGTCAGCGTTTTCCCACACCTTTCTCTTTTCTTTAGGAAAAAAAGTGTGAGTACAATATAGCACTTGAAATTGTCTTCTTGGAAGGTTGGCCTCTTTTTTTTTTTTTTTTTTTTGCGGTACGCGGGCCTTTCACCTTTGTGGCCTCTCCCGTTGAGGAGCACAGGCTCTGGACGCGCAGGCTCAGCGGCCATGGCTCACGGGCCCAGCCGCTCCGCGACATGTGGGATCTTCCCGGACCGGGGCACGACCCCGTGTCTCCTGCATCGGCAGGCGGACTCTCAACGACTGCGCCACCAGGGAAGCCCAGGTTGGCCTCTTTTGAACTCTGTGGTCGATTTTCGACCCCAGAATTTTATTTGAGTGCAGGTGTCATTTACATGCCTGCAGTGGTTGTGAATATTTAGTGACCATTAGCACCGTGTTTAAAGCTGGTGTTGTGGGAAACGACCACAAAAGCGGCAGCGATTCTCCATTCCCAAATCTGGTTACTAGGGCAGCAGAGCCTTCCTGGAAGTCGGGTTCCTAGGTTGTAAATTAGAATGGAATGTGCCGGGAAAAAGCCCCTGAAGTTTATGTCTCATTACTTCTTGTTCGTTGTTTTAATTGCTTTAATCGGGGTAGTGATTAGAATAGTTTGTCCTAGGTGTACACAGTCTGGTTCATTTGTACATCATATATATCTATTCACGTACAGATCCTTTTCCCAGTAAAGGATTACAGAGTGTTCTGTAGACCTCCCTTGCTATGTGCTCGGGCTTTTTGATATATGTACTTATTCTGTATTTGTATAGGTATGGTAAACCTAATCGTAGTTTATCCATTGCCACCGCCTTTCCTTTTAGATACGCAAAGTTTTCAAGTCTGTGTGTGTCTCTCTCTGTGGAAATATGTCCATTTTTGGCAGTTGTTAGGTAACACCTACAAGTGATATCATAGGATATAGGTCTTTTGCTTTCCGACTTACCTCATGTTCTGTGATTATCTCTAGGCTCATCTATGGTACCTCAAGAGCAGTGTTTCATTGTTTCCCATGGCTGATATTCCATTGTGTACATGGACCACTTCCTCTTTGTGCGTTTTTCTGTTCATGAACATTTTGGTGTCTTCCAAGTCTTGGCTACGTTAAATGCTCCTGCGGTGCAGGATTGCCAGCCTAGGTCTCTTTCATTCTGGTCTGCTCAGGTGACAGGCACATGGAAGAACCTACCAGATCACATGGTAGCTCAATTTTTACTTTTAAACGCACCTCCATTATGTTTCACTGCTGACTGTTACCAGTTTACATCCCCCCAGTCTAGAGGGTACACAGTTCCCTAAAACCCCTTCAGCATTTCTTCTTTGTGGACCTCTTCCTGATGGTCAGTCGACTGGTGTGAGTTTGAAACCTTTTCGTAGATTAGATTTGCATGAGTCTAATAATTCCGAAGGTTGAGCTTCTATCCACTTTCCTTTTTTTTAATCAAGAGACTAAGTCTGACTTACCTCATCTTACTACCTTCTTGAAAATTTTGCCTTTTTTGAATTTTTTTGGCCATTCCTCACCTCAGGACATTTTTTGAGGGCAGGTGTCCTTACAGCTCTGAGGCCATGTGAATGTTAAGTGACCATTAACTGTGGGTTTAAAGCCGCTCTTGCGGGAAACGGCCACAAAGCGGCAGCATTTCTACATTTCCGACTGGGTTTTTGGGCAACAGAGCCTCCCTGGAAATCGTGTTAGTAGGCTGCAAATTAGAGTGGAATGGGCCAGGACACCACCACCACCACCACCACCACCACCACCACCCCACCCCCCCCCCCCCCCCCCCCCCCCGCCAAGAGCTTATATCTCCTTACCTCTTGTTTGTTTTTTAAATTTAATTTTTATTTATTATCAGAGCAAATTTGATAAAAATGTTGTTTGTTCTAGGTGTACATAATCTGGTTCATTATACCTAAGTATCTATCTATTCATCTTTGGCTCCTTTCCCGTGTAGGTTATTACAGAGTGATGAGCTCAATTTTTAAATTTAAACGCACCGCCATTCTCATCTCACTACTGGCTGTTACCAGTTTACGTCCCACCAGCACTTAGAGTGTAAACAGTTCTCTAAAACCCTTTCAGCACTCATGTTTTGTAGA
>NW_028138634.1:0-61195 GCF_964270905.1 Leucopleurus acutus | reverse complement strand
CCAGAGCTTACCAGGGTGTGGGCCACCTCGTCCGCAGACCTCCCCAGCTCTTCTGCGAGACCTGGAGACAGGATCGCCTTCTCCAGGGCTGCTCAGCTGCCAGCATCACCATGAGCCAGGTGGCCAAGGTTTCTGAGCAGGAGATGCAGAGCCCTGATCCGACTGGATGCTGCAGCCCACGATGTCCCTTCCTGGCAGATAGGTTCTTTCTTCACTTCTGTTTTGAAATTTGGTAAAAGAACATTTAAACCTTGGCCTGTCCTTCAGGGTATATAGATGGTAGTGGCTTAGCCGGGATTCGATCCAAGCCTGTGTGATTCCAGAGCTTGTGCTCTGGACTGTGGTGCCTCCTTATCGTATATGCTTCATGTGTTACTTGTTTTTCTTTTTTTCTTGTAGTCCTTATGGTACTTAGCCCTAAGTGCCATACCTGTAACGAACAGCTACACTGCCCTGTAGGAGGTCTTCTTTTGTTCAACGCATGAATTGGTCATCCACCACACTGTGTTCTAATCTCAGAAGATACAGGTCAGGGAGCACCAGTTGTCAGCATGGCACCATTCCATATTTCTAACTGAGGCTTGAAGCCCGTATTTTCCCTTTGTCTAGTTTGAAGGATCCAGATATGTAAAGATGATATTCTAGATAAATCATGGTCTATCCTGAAAGAAATTCACCAGTGAATTGTTCCATATGGATTAGAAGCCAGCTTCTCTGGCCTTCCTGGAGTATATCCAGTAAGGCGTCTCATTCATGTCTAGAAAGCAAATATATCATTTATTGCAACTTCAGCGTGGAGCGATGTATTGGTATAAAGTACGATCAACACAATTTGGTCATTGTGAGTATGACAGCTGGGTCCACTCTTTACTACCCATATGTAACTCTAGGGATTCTTATGCCCAAGAGAGGAGACGTACTCTTGGCTGTCTAGGACAAGGGAAGCATGTGTTGTTATTCAGGAGCTGGAAGCTTCAGCATGACAGGTAGGAATTGAACAATCCTGGTCTACACATCACTTGACCTTGCTTAAAACTTGTTTCTTTGGCTTGCTTCATTGGAGTGTTTTCTCCCTCCTGGGGCTGACATTGTCTGTTATGTATCACGCATGTGACATGTAGAAGTTTCAGAACCCAAAATCATATAGATCAGTAAAAATGTATATATATATATAAACCTATTGAAACTCATACTGGGCATAATTCATATATTCCAAAATCAGTTTGACCCTCTGCTCTTGAGATTCTTTTTATGGTATGTCCCAGCAAATCTGGGCTTCCATCCCCAATAAATTTTGGGGTTGGAGGACACAAAAGCTTTTGCTCAGACCTAAATTCTGTCTGAAAACAAGGGAAATATTATAAGCCCTTTGTAACCTCTCCAAGAGCAGAAATGATTTACAGCTGTGGCATTGAACCATAATTCCTCGATCTCATTTGAGAAGAGTCCAGTTAGAAACAGTGTCTTGATTTTTGTTTCTTTTGTTTCTTCCCTGTTTTCTTGTCTTGCTTACCAACAATCCATTGTAATTCATGAGTTAGTATGGCAGCAGGCTGAGTGTTCCCTGGAGCTCATTAAATGAAGTGTTTTTCCTAAAATGACGTTTGTCTCCTTGTTTTCAGCCCCTCTTCTTTCCTCTGCCCTTTACTATAACCAGAGCTCAGCAAAAGCTGAGTGACTTTGTGCAGACCTTACTTAGGTTCAGCCTTTTTTTCTTCATTATTTCATTCATGGCTCCTCCATTTCATTGCTTGCCTTCTCGACATGTGTTGAAATCTTTCTGTGGTTGACGACTTCCAGAATATCTTGGCTTTTATTGGTTGATTAATTTTGGTATTTCTACAGTTTTATTTAGATATGGTTTCAGGAGGAACAGAAAGTAAATATATTTCCTAGTCTGCCATCTTGAGCTGAAAATCCCTGTGGATTTTAGCATCCAATGTTCCCATGGGAAAACACCCAACCATGGCCTTAATAGATGTAACACTCAAGATTTCAGCTTTTGTTGAGCAATCACTAAGGATTTCATATGTGGTCATTTCTAATGGGGAAATAATAACTATCTCATGACGTTGATTTGAGGATTAAATTAGATAATGAACATGAAAATGCTTTCTAAGATTTAAAAATCAGTCAAAATGTTTTTTGTTATTATTTGATTTGTTGCTATTTCAACTTCACTTGACAGTTGTTTATGACCTTGCGTATGTGAGAAAATGTCCTCTGGGTTATTTTTCTGAAAGCCAGAATGTATTTTTCAATAGCTCAATGGAACTGGCATCATTTGTGAAGGTTAAGGGTGAAGGGGTAAATGTTTCTTGACACCTATCACTTTACAGTGTTTTCAGGAACTAACTGACTCATGTATTCCTCTTCCAAATTTGGTTGAGGACCTCCTACCAGCCACATGCTTTACGTCAGGTGTTGGAAAGCATTTTCTGGATTTGAAATATCTTAGGCTTTGTGGGCCATATACAGTTTCTGTAGCTTCTCCTCCTCTTTCCTCTTCAACAAGCTTTCTAAACGTGAGAACCATTATTAGCTCACAGTCCCACAGATCCAGGCTGAGAGCCTGATTTGATTCGTGGCCATTATTTGCCAATTGCTGCTCTGCGTGTTCACTGAGGAGGGGGACCATGTTTGAGTAATCATTTCTTTGAATCAACTGTTGGTCTTCTGGGGCTTGTCCTTGCTCTCCTACAGTCTCTAATCAGCATGGCATCCAGAGAGATCTTGTTAAAACATAAGTCAGATCATGTCACTCAAATTTCTTCAGTGGCTTCTTCACAGAAAATGCAAAGTCCTCAGAGTGCCTCCACAGACCTAGAAATCTGGGCCTCTGTTTCCTCTCTGACTGTTTCGTTCTCCTCTCCAATTTGCTCGCTCTGTTTTCCACATGCTGACATCCTTTCTGCTCCTTGGATACTCCAAACCTACTCTTGCCTCATTGACTTTCTGCCGCACGCCAGCCGAAGAAAGAGGATTTCACCGCCCAGGGTCAGAAGGGAAGGGGTGAGGACCTGAAGTAGCACTGACGAATGGGGTCAGAAGCCCATGGGGTCAGAAGGCTGCAATGAGAAGCCTACTCACCGCAACAAAGAATAGACCCCCGCTCGCCGAAACTAGAGAAAGCTCGCATGCAGCAATGAAGACCCAATACAGCCAAAAATAAATAAATAAAACATAAAGTATAGAATCTTAAAAAAGCAACAAAAAATCTATAAAGAATATTACGAGAATAGAATCACAGGCCAGTTTCTCCTTTGAATATGCATGCAAAATGTGTAAAGAGAAGCACAAACTGTATCCATGGTATGTAAAACAATCATATATCAGAATCAAAGTAGCTTTATTCTGGCAATGCAAGGTTGCTTTAATGTCCAAACATGAAACTGATCCCAGGAATGAATTAGAGTGGGGAAAGAAGTCATTTAAAACTGAAATCTTGGGACTTCCCTGGTGGTCCAGTATTTAGAACATGACGCTTTCACTGCTGGGGCCCTGGGGTCCAATCCCAGGTCAGGGAACTAAGATCCTGCAAGACATGAGGCAGGGCCCCGAAAAAAACAAAAAAAGGAAAGAAAGAAGTCTTAACCAGGAGACGCACAAGATCGAATAAACATAACAGATAACACCTTATGAAAAGTAGGTGAAGATTATGGAATATTCTAACATTTAAAACAAAAAGAAAGTTTTAAAGATTCAAAAGGATGTGACAAATATTGTACATCGGCAAAAATGAAATGAAATAAAATATACAAATGATGGGAACCCAAAATTCCAGATGCCCAAGTCCTGTCTCTGAAGAGTCTCATTCAATGGGTTCAGGATTTCCTCTATATTTAAAAACCTGCAGGTGATTCTGGTATGATTCACAGACACAATGTAAAGCTTCTCTTTTACAGGAAAGAATGCCAGATTATTTTGTTATCTTATAGTTATACTAACAGGTTGTACTATTGACGGATAAGTCTGCTGTCAAAATGCACCCCCACTAGGGGTAAAAAAGGAACTAGTAGTCTCTACTGCTACTTGGTGGCAGCATGCATGTATTGCAAGGGCAATTATTGTAGCAGTCCAAATTAGTGGAACATTTTAGAATTGGAAGACTACATACAGATCATCTAGTCAAGGTTCCAACTATTAAAGTTGTGAAAACTAAGGCCCATATAAATGACATGATTTATCTCCAAAGAGCATTAGTGAAAGTATGAAATAAAAAATATCTCTGAACTTTTAATTTAGTGCCGTTTTTATTAATCTCAAGTATTAGCTTAAACTTGAGTGTGACAGATTTGGGATTGAATTCTTGCTCACGTTTACTGGTTGCGTGCCTTTTAGTAAGTTACTAAAACACTTTTCTTAAAAATAGACGTATTTATTTATTTATCTTTGGCTGCCTAGGCTCTTCGTTGCTGTGCGCGGGCTTTCTCTAGTTGCGGTGAGCGGGGGCTACTCTTTGTTGCAGTACGCGGGCTTCTCATTGTGGTGGCTTCTCGTTGTTGCTGAGCACGGGGTCTAGGTGCGTGGGCTTCAGTAGCTGTGGTTCACGGGCTCTAGCACGCAGGCTCAGTAGTTGTGGCACATGGTCTTAGTTGCTCCGTGGCATGTGGGATCTTCCCGGACCAGGGCTCAAACGTGTGTCCCGTGCACTGGCAGGTGGATCCTTAACCACCGCGCCAACAGGGAAGCCCTACTAATACACTTTTAACTTTGCTTTTCACGTATGTAAAACGGTGAGCCTTGACTGATATAGAATATGAGATAACCCAGCACTGTTCTTAACACATATATGTAGTTAAAATTTTTTGGCTCTCATCCCACTTAAACAGCCTCTATCCCCTTAATAATGAATGTGTCTTTCAGCTAGCAGAGCGCCCCAGAGCTGACCACATTCTGGCAAGAGATATAGGATTCTTTTTCTTACTGGGGGTTCTTTATACCTGATATTTGAAGCGCACTTAAACTTGAACAACTCTTGTTTATACTGTATTAATGGATTTGATGGATGAATTTTAGAAAGTAATATGCAGGAATTGAGCTGCCTTACTCTCAAGAAATATAATTCGATAGTGGTGGCTAGAACGATAAACAGTGTTTGGACAGGGAGTCCATATTGGATGTGAACTTCCTGTACTCCCATTCGTCTATTAAGAATAAATGGAATCCTTTCAAAATGTGTTCTAAAGGGCAGTTATTTCTTTCTGCCTCATTTAAGTTACCTGCAAGAAAAAGACAATCTCCTGCATCCTTGTTTAATAGGCTTTTAACATAAAGCAGATAATTTTTTGCAACATTTCCCAAACTTTTCGTTATCCAATTGGCTGAGGCTTCTCAACGATTATCATTTCACAACAATATCTCCATCTTCAGCTTCTTTCAATGAATTGGCCTAATAGATGTGCCATTAAAACAGAGCTTCACTCTCAACGTAGTTTTAATTTTGTATTCAAAGGGTATGAAGGATTCAGCCATAACAGTGAGTGGATTTCTGATACATGCTACATGATGGATGCAACTAATTGAAAGGAGTCAGGCATGAAAGGCTACATATTGTATGGTTCCATTTATATGAAATGTCCAGCAGTGGCAAATCCATACACACAGAAAAGATTCTACATTAGTGGTTGCCAGGGGTTTGGAAGAGAGGGAAATAGGGAATGACTCCTTAAAATGGGTGTAGGTTTCCTCTTGGTTGATGAAAATGTTTTGCAGCTAGGCAGTGGTGATAGTTGCACAACATTGTGACAGTAGTAAATTCCACTGAATGGTACGGTGAATTGTAAAATGATCCAAATGGTGGATTTTGTGTTATGTTCCTTTTACTACAATAAAAAGGAGAAAGAATTCGGGAAAGACTTAGAGTTTGGGCAACTAAGGTGAACTGGTCAAGAAAAAGACAGCTCTATTGTTCAGTTTTCTCTCAGCTCTCCCAGTGCATTAATCCTCAGCCAAAAGTAGCCTGAACTTGTAGATGATAGTCATTCAACACAGTCCAGGGAAAAGTAAATAAAATAAAACCCAACTCTTCTTCTTTAGCACATGTAGGAAAGGTTAGCTTGCTGCTCAGCCACGTGGACATTCATGAAGACGTTTCACTTTAGGTGTCCTCTACTTCAGTACTTTACTCACTTGAGCTCATTCGCACATGTAGGCAACAGCATTCCTTAATTCGATGGAATCTGCAGCACTGGTTGTGATCGGTCTCATGGAAAGAAAAGGAAAGGTGGCGCGGAAGCCAAGGGAAGAGATTCTCAAGACAGAGACGTTGTTTAAGATCTGACTCGGCTTGGCGGTCACAAAGATAAGGATTGAGAAGTAGTGCCCTGGACTTGTCAACGGAGAAATCATTGGGGGCTTCAAGGAGATCAGTTTCACGAGAGTAGTGGGGCAGAAACCAGACCGCAGTGTGGATGGGAGGGGAGAAATGGGGGGCAAGTCAAGAAATTGATGGCAAAGGGAAAGAAGGGAGGGGTGGATAGGAGGACAGGAGAATGGAATGGAGGAGAGCATTTCCTTGTGGCTCTTTAATATGGCTGGGAGGGGCCAACAGAGAAGGAGAGCGTGAAGATGTAGGAAGAGGGGGTGGCATCCCGAGCCCAAGGAGGACTGGCCCCTGTCTTCAGCTCCCACCAGCTGGATGTTCCCTCCCTCTAGCTTTCCACGTAGGCTGTGGAAGTTGCCCCTTGCCTCCTTGGATCAGCCACCCTTGATTCGTTCGTCCTTTTCTTATTTCTCAGCACATCTGGGTCATACGTTATGTGAAGACAAACAAATCACCACTGATGCTTAATTTTCTTGAAAAATCCCCAGGCAGGTACCATTTTGGAGACCTACATATTGTGCCTCAGCAAGCCAAAGTAGCCCATATTTCCTCTCTCATTGGGAGAGATTGCTGTTTCTTGGAGAACCTGATGAAGAGGGTGACTCGCACTTAGGAATAACGTTGCTTGAAAAGTGCAAAAGGTGAGGTAGTTTGGCTCTGAGGGGCCTCTGAGGCCTGAGACTTCCTGAGAGATGGCAGACTCACAGCTCCCATTTCCCTCTGCCCCTGGGCTATGAGCTCATCAAATGAGATGGTAAATAAAGTCACTGACATGGTTTAAAGGATAATTTAGTTCTCTCTTGTTCACTCAGAGCAAATTGAATGGGATTTGCATACAACATATGGATGAAATATCCATACGATGGGGCTTGACCATATCCTCATGGTTCCCCTTCCCTTTTCTACATCTGGCCCCTTTAGCTCTGCAGACTTAACCCCACACCATCAGTCCACCCAGTCGGTCCGCTGAACGTCTCTTGCTCCTTCGCATCTGGTCGTTGTCGTCACCTTGTTCTCCACTACCGCCTCCTGCGGTAGCTGTTAGGTCCAGGGAGGTTGGTTCACTGTGAGCAAGTAACTGTCAACTCCATGGACAGGTGGAAGTGACTTGGCAGCCGGGATTTGCCCATCCTGAGTTCATTATACCCATGAGGGTCAAGGAGAATGGGGATGCAGCTGGTCTGCAGAGCCCCGGCAGTTCTGAGACACATGCTCCTGGATCCACACGTTGCTCCATACCCAGCCTTGCCTTGCTTTGTTCTCTGTCTTGACTCCATCCAGGTTTCTGCTCTCCTTGTCCCTTTGGGGAGGGAGGCCAGTACCAGCCCAGGTGTAGTCCCCCAAAGCTTCCTACTTCCAAGCGTTATGTAGGCTTGTACATCCCCTTGCTTGGGTTGCCCTGGCATTCGTGCCAACAAGTTGAGTGGTTTATGCCCTAGGCTCTCTCTTCTGGCAAGAATGTGCCTGAAAATCTCCATCTCTGGTTTGGTGGCCCCCAAAAATTCCCAGTCAGTTTTGGTGAGGGGACACTTGGTGACAGTGTTGTCTTTCGAAATGAGTAGTTCCGTTACCGACAATCCTTTGCTCCCCATACATTATTTATAAGGTTTCCCTGTTTGTATGTGCAAACTATTTGTGTGTATATTTGGAGAAATACATTGTACAGCCCTCTTTTTTATTTCTTCCACACACCCTAGAGATGTCATAGAGGCAGTAAATATGTCCAACTTTTTGAGAAATTGGAACAATCAAGACTTACCTGTATGGAATGCTGTTAATGATGTCAATTCCCGCGACAGTACCTTTCATCTGACACACTTAGGGACTGTTAACAGATTAAAAGCAGTAAGAGACACGGATAGAGAGAATTTTCATTATCTTGTGCTCTGAAATCTTGGATTTTCATTGGTTTCAATGGGCCTGAAATTGTATTTTCTTTAGTAGGCACATAGAAGCCTCTAGCGGTATTCTTAATAAAGCAAGGTGAGTTATAAGCAATCATCTGATGGAGGGTAAATGTACCACAGTCCAGTTTAAGAAAAATACAATATAAAAGTCTTACCATGGTAGAAAATCTTTATATGATCTTTTGAAAAAACAAAGCTTCAAGAAACATAAAGACATGACACCATATTCAGTTTAAAGTCAGTGACTTGTAAGCAAGGCAAAGCAAAGACAGTCTGATTAAGACCGTTGCATTGTTCTGGCATTTTTTAGGTCTCACCCATTTCTGTGGCCTTTTTAGAACCTAAGCTTCTAGGGCACAGAGAACTTCATCTTGACGTAGGGCTGAGCAAATGCACGGAGCATTTCTCAATAAGTAGGCATTAAATTCTTAGTCCAGAAGGAGCCTTGAGATGCCCTCTCTTTACTCCTTGGTAGAACTGTTTTAACCATCCCCTGAAAACAGATTTTTTTCTTTAAATCTCAAAATTCAGAGATTCCACAATCAGAAGTTACTTCTCATTATTGCCTTGTGGTCTGCTGTGGGCATCTGTCGAATGGTGTGAACTCTGCGTGGGGAGCCTGGCCTACCCTCCAGGCCCACGGTTTGGGCTGTGGTGGTGCCATGCTGTGCTCAGGGGCCTTCTTTTTTGGAAGTCTGGGCTCCAGTGAGCCTTGGTCGTGTTCTTTTATGGAACCTTGGGTGCTAGACCACTCTGACCCTCAGTCTCATTTGCAGGTTCTGGGGAGGATTAAATGAGCTCATGGGATATCCAGGTGACTGAGGCAGAGTCGGCTCGGGATGAATCTTTGCTTCGTTTTCATTAGCTGCGGAGAAGACGATGACAGCTTGGTGCCTCTCCAACTTTAATATGGGTATGCCTCTCTTGGGGATCTTGTTAAATGCAGGCTGGTATTCAGTAGTTCTGGGTGGGGCCTGGATTCTGTGCTTCTAACAAGCTCCTAGGTGAGGGTGACGCTGAGGGCAAGGGTTTGGCACCTGTGTTTCTCCCTTTCTGGAAGAGCAGGATGTCTGCCCCACCCCCACCCCGAGAGGAGAAAACATCCGCAATGTGACTACTAGGAACCAGCTTCCCTCACATGCAAGGGTCCTGTACCACTGCTCCCAACCATTCCGTCTGAGGCGCAGCAAGCCAAAACACTGAAATGCTGAGGTTTGCAGCAAAGAGGAGGTTTATTCACAGGGCAGCCAAGCGAGGACGTGACGTGACAATAGGTCTCAAATCCGCCTCCCCAAAGGCAAGGGGCTTTGGGTATCTGTGGGATAAAGAATAAAGAAGCAGGGCAGTATGAGGCATGGGGAGCATGAGGAAAGGTGATTGGAAAAACGTGTGCTCATCATTGTTCTGAGCTGGCCTAACTAGGCTACAGGCCTCAGCACATTCTCAGGCTGGAGTTTTCGGCCCTCTGATGGCAGGAGGTCAAAAGGCACTTGCCCGGGTGGAAGATCGGTGGTCCTCTCCACTCTAAACCAGCTCAGCCTAACCAGGCACAGCTGATTCCAAGTTCCTGGAGGATCACGGGGCAAACATCTTATTGCTTATGCTACATGCTACTTGGAGGACGTGCAGGTGTTCAAGCTACCTTGATGAGTGAAGACCGGGATTTGACTAATCATGACACCTTGTTTCACCTCCAGGCGAGCAGAAGAGAGCTGTAGGCTGAGTCTGGCTCCTAGCACCTGGAATTGGAGGCAGGTGGTTTAAAAACGGGCTTTCCCACCCTCTGTGTGATATAAGGTAGATAGATTATTGAACCTTCCTGTGCCTGTTTCTCCACAAGCAGCATGGGGACACTCAGAGTCCCTCTCTTGGGGGCTGTTATGGGGGTTCAGTGAGATATAGATGCATGCACGGGCACACGGGAGACACCCAGTGTGTGTTCCCTTCGTGCTTATTTTTATTAGGACACCAGTATTGTTAGAACATTTCTGGTTTGGACAACAAATTAGATAGGTGGTCATTGCTATAGTTTATGCGAGAGCAATTCACATTGCCATTTGCAAAAAAGTAGTTGGTTGTCCAGTGGGGATTATAAACATCCGTTTAACATGAGCTACTGAACAGATAGTTCACACAGTAAGTACTTTATTTAAAATCAATTCTCTTTGTTTTCTTAAGCAATTGTTAACCCCCAATTTCGTGAGTACTACCAAGTAAGTCACTTGAAAATCATCTAGAGCAATCTATTTCACTTAGCAAGCCTAAAGCTATAGTTCAACCATTTTATTGACTGTTCTATGACAAAAATTACTCTAAACAGCTATTCCCTGGATAAGTAATCAGCTAAAGCTAGTTTGACTGACTAAATCGATTTACTGAGTTAATAAGCCAGTTGTTTTAGAATAGGTCGAATTCATATTTCTCATCCATTCTGCATTAAACTGTTTCCCATTCGTACATACCCACATTCCTACTTCTGTGCTGTAGGGCTTGGCTGAACTACACCTGCCTTCAGTGAAACTTTTCTCTCCTGCACAATTGGAGATAATTTTAGTCTCGTGACTCCCACGGGGTTACCTCTGTTGTGACACTTGACTCTTTGGTGGCATATTTTATTTGAAAAAGCCTTCCGTTACTCCGGGCACGTCAAACAGTAAATGCTTTCTCTTCGTAAACCTGCATAACAATTTTCTGAACTCTTCTGCTCTGGGCAAGATTCATCAGTACACCAGGCAAACATAGTGAAAGAGGAGACAGTACTTGTGTTGCATTCAATTGGGTCTTGATACCTAAGTGTGACTCTTAACCAAGGATTATGCAGTAGTTAAGGACACAGATTCAAGTTGTTTAGGGTGTGTCCTAAAGTGTCAGTGGCAGAATTTAAGTCTCTACTCTGGAAATTGTAGACCTGAGACAAACTACTTCCCTAAACGTCATTTCCTACGTCTGAGAAAGATAATAGTATCTACCTTGTCGTAGACTGAATAATACCATTGCCCCCAAATGTCCACATTCTACTCTCCAGAACCTGTGAATGTGACCTTAAATGGCAGAAGGCACTTTGCCAGTGGGATGAAAGTAATGGTTCTCAGATGGGAAGATTCTCCTGGACTACCTGGATGGGCCCAAATATAACCACTGGTGTTCTCGTAAGAGAGAGGCAGAGGGAATTTGTACTCCAAAGAGAATGTGATGACGAAGTTGGGGTTGCATTGATGTGGCCAGAAGTGAAGGAATGCTGGCGAGGAAACAAACAGATTCTCGCTTAGAGCCTCTAGAAGGAGGATGGATGGCCCTGTCGACTTCTGGTTTCAGCCCAGGGAAACTGGTTTTGGACCTCTGTCTTGCAGAACCATAAGAAAATAAGTGTGTTGTGTTAGAAGCAAGCACATTTGTAGTCATTTGTTACAGCAGCCATAGGGAACTAATGCCTACCTCATAGGAAGTAGTTCTCCAATTAAAATGTGTGACTGGAAACACACTTAGTGGCATGTGTGACACACACTAGTTATGCTACCGTAGGTCGTTCTTGGAAACTGAAGCCTTGGTTTTGAGAGATCATCAAAACCAGTACAATGGTTGCCATGTTTCTCCTTGTTCAGCCTGGTGACCAACCCGGTAGAGAGAGCTCCATCCTTTCCCACAGGACCCCAACTGTGGGTACGTAGAGGGAAGCGGTTATGTCTCCCTTAAGGCACCTTTTTCTTTTCCTTTCTACTTTTGTCTTCATTAATCTTCATCCAACTGACCTTTCTAAATTTTACAGAAAACAAAACCATTTCTCCATGGATTCAGATACTACCCCAAGTTAATATTCCAACCAAGTTCTTGTTCTTCCGGGTCTCATCACCAGAAATTGCTGAGCCTAACTCTACTCTAGTTTCTAGGATCACTCATTTTCTCATTTCTCCCTTCTCCTTTTAGTTCAGAGTCTTGTCAATTTAGTTCCTTCCCTAACCACAACTTATAGTACGGTGGCACAGCAAAGTGATGAAAGTCTAGACGGTCTGGTTTTAATCCCGGGTTTTGCCACCTACTTACTGTGTGGCATTAGGCAAGCTCTTCAACGTCTCTGGGCCTCAGTTGCCCCCAGAAGAGTGAACATTATGAATATTCCCTACCTCTAGGGTTGCCATTATGAGGAATAAGTGAGTTAATATTTGGTAAGCCCTTAGAATAGTACTTGTTATAGTCTAAGCACTACAGTTGTGCTTGTTAATAATAATAAATGAAATTCCAAGCGTATAACTTACTCAACATTCTGTCATAACTTTGAAGTGTTGGTCTATCTGTTGGCTCACGTTGCAGGTAAATGAGTCGAGGCATGGGCTGAGGCATTGCTATCACTGGGTGGTGTGTTCCCAGAACTTGGAACAGCGGTGTGAAATGGGTAGTGGTTCTATTGGAGACAGGGCAGACTGGAAAATGACAGCCTGGGAAGGAGGTGTGGTGTCCATAGCTTTGGTGTTAGAGGTGCTGCCTGCTGAAGCACCAGTGCCGGCCTAAGCCATAAATGGGGTGCTGGGGTAAAGAGGAGCAGGATGGAAGATGACAGCGTGGGAAGGAGGTGTGGTGTCCATAGGTTCGGGGTCTGACGGGCTTCCTGCTGAAGCACCGATGCCCGGCAGGGCCGTAAATGGGGTGCTGGGAAAAACAGGAGCAGAACGGAAGATGACAGCGTGTGAAGGTGGTGTGGTGTCCATAGGTTCGGGGTCTGACGTGCTTCCTGCTGAAGCACCGATGCCCGCCAGGGCCGTAAATGGGGTGGTCGGGAAAACAGGAGCAGAACGGAAGATGACAGCGTGTGAAGGTGGTGTGGTGTCCATAGGTTCGGGGTCTGACGGGCTTCCTGCTGAAGCACCGATGCCCGCCAGGGACGTAAATGGGGTGGTCGGGAAAACAGGAGCAGAATGGAAGATGACAGCGTGTGAAGGTGGTGTGGTGTCCATAGGTTCGGGGTCTGACGTGCTTCCTGCTGAAGCACCGATGCCCGCCAGGGCCGTAAATGGGGTGGTCGGGAAAACAGGAGCAGAATGGAAGATGACAGCGTGTGAAGGTGGTGTGGTGTCCATAGGTTCGGGGTCTGACGTGCTTCCTGCTGAAGCACCGATGCCCACCAGGGCCGTAAATGGGGTGCTGGGGAAAACAGGAGCAGAATGGAAGAGGACAGCGTGTGAAGGAGGTGTGGTGTCCATAGCTTCCATATTAGAGGTACTGCCTGCCTTATCTGAGAGCAGAGAATGAAAGTGGGAGAGCCTCTTCCTAGATTCTAACTCCTCTGAATTTATAGCACTGGCTCTGCCTGGCTTTATGACATATCCATTGTACGTGTCACAGAGAAAGTGCAGGCGGGGCAGGGGGTGATGCAGGGGTCACATGCAAGCCCAGCTGCTGGCTTAACCCCGGCCCAAAGGCAAAGGGCAGGGCCCCTTCTGGACTTTCTAGTGGCTGGGACTTCTGGCTGTGGGTGGCAGGTGTTTGGCACCAGATGGGCCACCATGCGGAGACTGTTGGGGACTGTGGAAGCCTCCTCCAGAGCTCACCCTGCCTGGCGACTGGCTCTGCAGGCCCCTCAGCCCTGCGTATGTATCGGCCAGGCCTTCCCCACCACGGGGCCCAGAGGCCAGAGCCTGCTCAGACCTGAGGGCAGGAGGCAGCCAGAGCTTACCAGGGTGTGGGCCACCTCGTCCGCAGACCTCCCCAGCTCTTCTGCGAGACCTGGAGACAGGATCGCCTTCTCCAGGGCTGCTCAGCTGCCAGCATCACCATGAGCCAGGTGGCCAAGGTTTCTGAGCAGGAGATGCAGAGCCCTGATCCGACTGGATGCTGCAGCCCACGATGTCCCTTCCTGGCAGATAGGTTCTTTCTTCACTTCTGTTTTGAAATTTGGTAAAAGAACATTTAAACCTTGGCCTGTCCTTCAGGGTATATAGATGGTAGTGGCTTAGCCGGGATTCAATCCAAGCCTGTGTGATTCCAGAGCTTGTGCTCTGGACTGTGGTGCCTCCTTATCGTATATGCTTCATGTGTTACTTGTTTTTCTTTTTTTCTTGTAGTCCTTATGGTACTTAGCCCTAAGTGCCATACCTGTAACGAACAGCTACACTGCCCTGTAGGAGGTCTTCTTTTGTTCAACGCATGAATTGGTCATCCACCACACTGTGTTCTAATCTCAGAAGATACAGGTCAGGGAGCACCAGTTGTCAGCATGGCACCATTCCATATTTCTAACTGAGGCTTGAAGCCCGTATTTTCCCTTTGTCTAGTTTGAAGGATCCAGATATGTAAAGATGATATTCTAGATAAATCATGGTCTATCCTGAAAGAAATTCACCAGTGAATTGTTCCATATGGATTAGAAGCCAGCTTCTCTGGCCTTCCTGGATTATATCCAGTAAGGCGTCTCATTCATGTCTAGAAAGCAAATATATCATTTATTGCAACTTCAGCGTGGAGCGATGTATTGGTATAAAGTACGATCAACACAATTTGGTCATTGTGAGTATGACAGCTGGGTCCACTCTTTACTACCCATATGTAACTCTAGGGATTCTTATGCCCAAGAGAGGAGACGTACTCTTGGCTGTCTAGGACAAGGGAAGCATGTGTTGTTATTCAGGAGCTGGAAGCTTCAGCATGACAGGTAGGAATTGAACAATCCTGGTCTACACATCACTTGACCTTGCTTAAAACTTGTTTCTTTGGCTTGCTTCATTGGAGTGTTTTCTCCCTCCTGGGGCTGACATTGTCTGTTATGTATCACGCATGTGACATGTAGAAGTTTCAGAACCCAAAATCATATAGATCAGTAAAAATGTATATATATATATAAACCTATTGAAACTCATACTGGGCATAATTCATATATTCCAAAATCAGTTTGACCCTCTGCTCTTGAGATTCTTTTTATGGTATGTCCCAGCAAATCTGGGCTTCCATCCCCAATAAATTTTGGGGTTGGAGGACACAAAAGCTTTTGCTCAGACCTAAATTCTGTCTGAAAACAAGGGAAATATTATAAGCCCTTTGTAACCTCTCCAAGAGCAGAAATGATTTACAGCTGTGGCATTGAACCATAATTCCTCGATCTCATTTGAGAAGAGTCCAGTTAGAAACAGTGTCTTGATTTTTGTTTCTTTTGTTTCTTCCCTGTTTTCTTGTCTTGCTTACCAACAATCCATTGTAATTCATGAGTTAGTATGGCAGCAGGCTGAGTGTTCCCTGGAGCTCATTAAATGAAGTGTTTTTCCTAAAATGACGTTTGTCTCCTTGTTTTCAGCCCCTCTTCTTTCCTCTGCCCTTTACTATAACCAGAGCTCAGCAAAAGCTGAGTGACTTTGTGCAGACCTTACTTAGGTTCAGCCTTTTTTTCTTCATTATTTCATTCATGGCTCCTCCATTTCATTGCTTGCCTTCTCGACATGTGTTGAAATCTTTCTGTGGTTGACGACTTCCAGAATATCTTGGCTTTTATTGGTTGATTAATTTTGGTATTTCTACAGTTTTATTTAGATATGGTTTCAGGAGGAACAGAAAGTAAATATATTTCCTAGTCTGCCATCTTGAGCTGAAAATCCCTGTGGATTTTAGCATCCAATGTTCCCATGGGAAAACACCCAACCATGGCCTTAATAGATGTAACACTCAAGATTTCAGCTTTTGTTGAGCAATCACTAAGGATTTCATATGTGGTCATTTCTAATGGGGAAATAATAACTATCTCATGACGTTGATTTGAGGATTAAATTAGATAATGAACATGAAAATGCTTTCTAAGATTTAAAAATCAGTCAAAATGTTTTTTGTTATTATTTGATTTGTTGCTATTTCAACTTCACTTGACAGTTGTTTATGACCTTGCGTATGTGAGAAAATGTCCTCTGGGTTATTTTTCTGAAAGCCAGAATGTATTTTTCAATAGCTCAATGGAACTGGCATCATTTGTGAAGGTTAAGGGTGAAGGGGTAAATGTTTCTTGACACCTATCACTTTACAGTGTTTTCAGGAACTAACTGACTCATGTATTCCTCTTCCAAATTTGGTTGAGGACCTCCTACCAGCCACATGCTTTACGTCAGGTGTTGGAAAGCATTTTCTGGATTTGAAATATCTTAGGCTTTGTGGGCCATATACAGTTTCTGTAGCTTCTCCTCCTCTTTCCTCTTCAACAAGCTTTCTAAACGTGAGAACCATTATTAGCTCACAGTCCCACAGATCCAGGCTGAGAGCCTGATTTGATTCGTGGGCATTATTTGCCAATTGCTGCTCTGCGTGTTCACTGAGGAGGGGGACCATGTTTGAGTAATCATTTCTTTGAATCAACTGTTGGTCTTCTGGGGCTTGTCCTTGCTCTCCTACAGTCTCTAATCAGCATGGCATCCAGAGAGATCTTGTTAAAACATAAGTCAGATCATGTCACTCAAATTTCTTCAGTGGCTTCTTCACAGAAAATGCAAAGTCCTCAGAGTGCCTCCACAGACCTAGAAATCTGGGCCTCTGTTTCCTCTCTGACTGTTTCGTTCTCCTCTCCAATTTGCTCGCTCTGTTTTCCACATGCTGACATCCTTTCTGCTCCTTGGATACTCCAAACCTACTCTTGCCTCATTGACTTTCTGCCGCACGCCAGCCGAAGAAAGAGGATTTCACCGCCCAGGGTCAGAAGGGAAGGGGTGAGGACCTGAAGTAGCACTGACGAATGGGGTCAGAAGCCCATGGGGTCAGAAGGCTGCAATGAGAAGCCTACTCACCGCAACAAAGAATAGACCCCCGCTCGCCGAAACTAGAGAAAGCTCGCATGCAGCAATGAAGACCCAATACAGCCAAAAATAAATAAATAAAACATAAAGTATAGAATCTTAAAAAAGCAACAAAAAATCTATAAAGAATATTACGAGAATAGAATCACAGGCCAGTTTCTCCTTTGAATATGCATGCAAAATGTGTAAAGAGAAGCACAAACTGTATCCATGGTATGTAAAACAATCATATATCAGAATCAAAGTAGCTTTATTCTGGCAATGCAAGGTTGCTTTAATGTCCAAACATGAAACTGATCCCAGGAATGAATTAGAGTGGGGAAAGAAGTCATTTAAAACTGAAATCTTGGGACTTCCCTGGTGGTCCAGTATTTAGAACATGACGCTTTCACTGCTGGGGCCCTGGGGTCCAATCCCAGGTCAGGGAACTAAGATCCTGCAAGACATGAGGCAGGGCCCCGAAAAAAACAAAAAAAGGAAAGAAAGAAGTCTTAACCAGGAGACGCACAAGATCGAATAAACATAACAGATAACACCTTATGAAAAGTAGGTGAAGATTATGGAATATTCTAACATTTAAAACAAAAAGAAAGTTTTAAAGATTCAAAAGGATGTGACAAATATTGTACATCGGCAAAAATGAAATGAAATAAAATATAAAAATGATGGGAACCCAAAATTCCAGATGCCCAAGTCCTGTCTCTGAAGAGTCTCATTCAATGGGTTCAGGATTTCCTCTATATTTAAAAACCTGCAGGTGATTCTGGTATGATTCACAGACACAATGTAAAGCTTCTCTTTTACAGGAAAGAATGCCAGATTATTTTGTTATCTTATAGTTATACTAACAGGTTGTACTATTGACGGATAAGTCTGCTGTCAAAATGCACCCCCACTAGGGGTAAAAAAGGAACTAGTAGTCTCTACTGCTACTTGGTGGCAACATGCATGTATTGCAAGGGCAATTATTGTAACAGTCCAAATTAGTGGAACATTTTAGAATTGGAAGACTACATACAGATCATCTAGTCAAGCTTCCAACTATTAAAGTTGTGAAAACTAAGGCCCATATAAATGACATGATTTATCTCCAAAGAGCATTAGTGAAAGTATGAAATAAAAAATATCTCTGAACTTTTAATTTAATGCCGTTTTTATTAATCTCAAGTATTAGCTTAAACTTGAGTGTGACAGATTTGGGATTGAATTCTTGCTCACGTTTACTGGTTGCGTGCCTTTTAGTAAGTTACTAAAACACTTTTCTTAAAAATAGACGTATTTATTTATTTATCTTTGGCTGCCTAGGCTCTTCGTTGCTGTGCGCGGGCTTTCTCTAGTTGCGGTGAGCGGGGGCTACTCTTTGTTGCAGTACGCGGGCTTCTCATTGTGGTGGCTTCTCGTTGTTGCTGAGCACGGGGTCTAGGTGCGTGGGCTTCAGTAGCTGTGGTTCACGGGCTCTAGCACGCAGGCTCAGTAGTTGTGGCACATGGTCTTAGTTGCTCCGTGGCATGTGGGATCTTCCCGGACCAGGGCTCAAACGTGTGTCCCGTGCACTGGCAGGTGGATCCTTAACCACCGCGCCAACAGGGAAGCCCTACTAATACACTTTTAACTTTGCTTTTCACGTATGTAAAACGGTGAGCCTTGACTGATATAGAATATGAGATAACCCAGCACTGTTCTTAACACATATATGTAGTTAAAATTTTTTGGCTCTCATCCCACTTAAACAGCCTCTATCCCCTTAATAATGAATGTGTCTTTCAGCTAGCAGAGCGCCCCAGAGCTGACCACATTCTGGCAAGAGATATAGGATTCTTTTTCTTACTGGGGGTTCTTTATACCTGATATTTGAAGCGCACTTAAACTTGAACAACTCTTGTTTATACTGTATTAATGGATTTGATGGATGAATTTTAGAAAGTAATATGCAGGAATTGAGCTGCCTTACTCTCAAGAAATATAATTCGATAGTGGTGGCTAGAACGATAAACAGTGTTTGGACAGGGAGTCCATATTGGATGTGAACTTCCTGTACTCCCATTCGTCTATTAAGAATAAATGGAATCCTTTCAAAATGTGTTCTAAAGGGCAGTTATTTCTTTCTGCCTCATTTAAGTTACCTGCAAGAAAAAGACAATCTCCTGCATCCTTGTTTAATAGGCTTTTAACATAAAGCAGATAATTTTTTGCAACATTTCCCAAACTTTTCGTTATCCAATTGGCTGAGGCTTCTCAACGATTATCATTTCACAACAATATCTCCATCTTCAGCTTCTTTCAATGAATTGGCCTAATAGATGTGCCATTAAAACAGAGCTTCACTCTCAACGTAGTTTTAATTTTGTATTCAAAGGGTATGAAGGATTCAGCCATAACAGTGAGTGGATTTCTGATACATGCTACATGATGGATGCAACTAATTGAAAGGAGTCAGGCATGAAAGGCTACATATTGTATGGTTCCATTTATATGAAATGTCCAGCAGTGGCAAATCCATACACACAGAAAAGATTCTACATTAGTGGTTGCCAGGGGTTTGGAAGAGAGGGAAATAGGGAATGACTCCTTAAAATGGGTGTAGGTTTCCTCTTGGTTGATGAAAATGTTTTGCAGCTAGGCAGTGGTGATAGTTGCACAACATTGTGACAGTAGTAAATTCCACTGAATGGTACGGTGAATTGTAAAATGATCCAAATGGTGGATTTTGTGTTATGTTCCTTTTACTACAATAAAAAGGAGAAAGAATTCGGGAAAGACTTAGAGTTTGGGCAACTAAGGTGAACTGGTCAAGAAAAAGACAGCTCTATTGTTCAGTTTTCTCTCAGCTCTCCCAGTGCATTAATCCTCAGCCAAAAGTAGCCTGAACTTGTAGATGATAGTCATTCAACACAGTCCAGGGAAAAGTAAATAAAATAAAACCCAACTCTTCTTCTTTAGCACATGTAGGAAAGGTTAGCTTGCTGCTCAGCCACGTGGACATTCATGAAGACGTTTCACTTTAGGTGTCCTCTACTTCAGTACTTTACTCACTTGAGCTCATTCGCACATGTAGGCAACAGCATTCCTTAATTCGATGGAATCTGCAGCACTGGTTGTGATTG
Source organism: Leucopleurus acutus (assembly GCF_964270905.1). Lineage (NCBI taxonomy): Eukaryota > Metazoa > Chordata > Mammalia > Artiodactyla > Delphinidae > Leucopleurus > Leucopleurus acutus. The sequence goes on along the minus strand of NW_028138634.1, from coordinate 41,103 downwards.
GTCTCATGGAAAGAAAAGGAAAGGTGGCGCGGAAGCCAAGGGAAGAGATTCTCAAGACAGAGACGTTGTTTAAGATCTGACTCGGCTTGGCGGTCACAAAGATAAGGATTGAGAAGTAGTGCCCTGGACTTGTCAACGGAGAAATCATTGGGGGCTTCAAGGAGATCAGTTTCACGAGAGTAGTGGGGCAGAAACCAGACCGCAGTGTGGATGGGAGGGGAGAAATGGGGGGCAAGTCAAGAAATTGATGGCAAAGGGAAAGAAGGGAGGGGTGGATAGGAGGACAGGAGAATGGAATGGAGGAGAGCATTTCCTTGTGGCTCTTTAATATGGCTGGGAGGGGCCAACAGAGAAGGAGAGCGTGAAGATGTAGGAAGAGGGGGTGGCATCCCGAGCCCAAGGAGGACTGGCCCCTGTCTTCAGCTCCCACCAGCTGGATGTTCCCTCCCTCTAGCTTTCCACGTAGGCTGTGGAAGTTGCCCCTTGCCTCCTTGGATCAGCCACCCTTGATTCGTTCGTCCTTTTCTTATTTCTCAGCACATCTGGGTCATACGTTATGTGAAGACAAACAAATCACCACGGATGCTTAATTTTCTTGAAAAATCCCCAGGCAGGTACCATTTTGGAGACCTACATATTGTGCCTCAGCAAGCCAAAGTAGCCCATATTTCCTCTCTCATTGGGAGAGATTGCTGTTTCTTGGAGAACCTGATGAAGAGGGTGACTCGCACTTAGGAATAACGTTGCTTGAAAAGTGCAAAAGGTGAGATAGTTTGGCTCTGAGGGGCCTCTGAGGCCTGAGACTTCCTGAGAGATGGCAGACTCACAGCTCCCATTTCCCTCTGCCCCTGGGCTATGAGCTCATCAAATGAGATGGTAAATAAAGTCACTGACATGGTTTAAAGGATAATTTAGTTCTCTCTTGTTCACTCAGAGCAAATTGAATGGAATTTGCATACAACATATGGATGAAATATCCATACGATGGGGCTTGACCATATCCTCATGGTTCCCCTTCCCTTTTCTACATCTGGCCCCTTTAGCTCTGCAGACTTAACCCCACACCATCAGTCCACCCAGTCGGTCCGCTGAACGTCTCTTGCTCCTTCGCATCTGGTCGTTGTCGTCACCTTGTTCTCCACTACCGCCTCCTGAAGTAGCTGTTAGGTCCAGGGAGGTTGGTTCACTGTGAGCAAGTAACTGTCAACTCCATGGACAGGTGGAAGTGACTTGGCAGCCGGGATTTGCCCATCCTGAGTTCATTATACCCATGAGGGTCAAGGAGAATGGGGATGCAGCTGGTCTGCAGAGCCCCGGCAGTTCTGAGACACATGCTCCTGGATCCACACGTTGCTCCATACCCAGCCTTGCCTTGCTTTGTTCTCTGTCTTGACTCCATCCAGGTTTCTGCTCTCCTTGTCCCTTTGGGGAGGGAGGCCAGTACCAGCCCAGGTGTAGTCCCCCAAAGCTTCCTACTTCCAAGCGTCACGTAGGCTTGTACATCCCCTTGCTTGGGTTGCCCTGGCATTCGTGCCAACAAGTTGAGTGGTTTATGCCCTAGGCTCTCTCTTCTGGCAAGAATGTGCCTGAAAATCTCCATCTCTGGTTTGGTGGCCCCCAAAAATTCCCAGTCAGTTTTGGTGAGGGGACACTTGGTGACAGTGTTGTCTTTCGAAATGAGTAGTTCCGTTACCGACAATACTTTGCTCCCCATACATTATTTATAAGGTTTCCCTGTTTGTATGTGCAAACTATTTGTGTGTATATTTGGAGAAATACATTGTACAGCCCTCTTTTTTATTTCTTCCACACACCCTAGAGATGTCATAGAGGCAGTAAATATGTCCAACTTTTTGAGAAATTGGAACAATCAAGACTTACCTGTATGGAATGCTGTTAATGATGTCAATTCCCACGACAGTACCTTTCATCTGACACACTTAGGGACTGTTAACAGATTAAAAGCAGTAAGAGACGCGGATAGAGAGAATTTTCATTATCTTGTGCTCTGAAATCTTGGATTTTCATTGGTTTCAATGGGCCTGAAATTGTATTTTCTTTAGTAGGCACATAGAAGCCTCTAGCGGTATTCTTAATAAAGCAAGGTGAGTTATAAGCAATCATCTGATGGAGGGTAAATGTACCACAGTCCAGTTTAAGAAAAATACAATATAAAAGTCTTACCATGGTAGAAAATCTTTATATGATCTTTTGAAAAAACAAAGCTTCAAGAAACATAAAGACATGACACCATATTCAGTTTAAAGTCAGTGACTTGTAAGCAAGGCAAAGCAAAGACAGTCTGATTAAGACCGTTGCATTGTTCTGGCATTTTTTAGGTCTCACCCATTTCTGTGGCCTTTTTAGAACCTAAGCTTCTAGGGCACAGAGAACTTCATCTTGACGTAGGGCTGAGCAAATGCACGGAGCATTTCTCAATAAGTAGGCATTAAATTCTTAGTCCAGAAGGAGCCTTGAGATGCCCTCTCTTTACTCCTTGGTAGAACTGTTTTAACCATCCCCTGAAAACAGATTTTTTTCTTTAAATCTCAAAATTCAGAGATTCCACAATCAGAAGTTACTTCTCATTATTGCCTTGTGGTCTGCTGTGGGCATCTGTCGAATGGTGTGAACTCTGCGTGGGGAGCCTGGCCTACCCTCCAGGCCCACGGTTTGGGCTGTGGTGGTGCCATGCTGTGCTCAGGGGCCTTCTTTTTTGGAAGTCTGGGCTCCAGTGAGCCTTGGTCGTGTTCTTTTATGGAACCTTGGGTGCTAGACCACTCTGACCCTCAGTCTCATTTGCAGGTTCTGGGGAGGATTAAATGAGCTCATGGGATATCCAGGTGACTGAGGCAGAGTCGGCTCGGGATGAATCTTTGCTTCGTTTTCATTAGCTGCGGAGAAGACGATGACAGCTTGGTGCCTCTCCAACTTTAATATGGGTATGCCTCTCTTGGGGATCTTGTTAAATGCAGGCTGGTATTCAGTAGTTCTGGGTGGGGCCTGGATTCTGTGCTTCTAACAAGCTCCTAGGTGAGGGTGACGCTGAGGGCAAGGGTTTGGCACCTGTGTTTCTCCCTTTCTGGAAGAGCAGGATGTCTGCCCCACCCCCACCCCGAGAGGAGAAAACATCCGCAATGTGACTACTAGGAACCAGCTTCCCTCACATGCAAGGGTCCTGTACCACTGCTCCCAACCATTCCGTCTGAGGCGCAGCAAGCCAAAACACTGAAATGCTGAGGTTTGCAGCAAAGAGGAGGTTTATTCACAGGGCAGCCAAGCGAGGACGTGACGTGACAATAGGTCTCAAATCCGCCTCCCCAAAGGCAAGGGGCTTTGGGTATCTGTGGGATAAAGAATAAAGAAGCAGGGCAGTATGAGGCATGGGGAGCATGAGGAAAGGTGATTGGAAAAACGTGTGCTCATCATTGCTCTGAGCTGGCCTAACTAGGCTACAGGCCTCAGCACATTCTCAGGCTGGAGTTTTCGGCCCTCTGATGGCAGGAGGTCAAAAGGCACTTGCCCGGGTGGAAGATCGGTGGTCCTCTCCACTCTAAACCAGCTCAGCCTAACCAGGCACAGCTGATTCCAAGTTCCTAGAGGATCACGGGGCAAACATCTTATTGCTTATGCTACATGCTACTTGGAGGACGTGCAGGTGTTCAAGCTACCTTGATGAGTGAAGACCGGGATTTGACTAATCATGACACCTTGTTTCACCTCCAGGCGAGCAGAAGAGAGCTGTAGGCTGAGTCTGGCTCCTAGCACCTGGAATTGGAGGCAGGTGGTTTAAAAACGGGCTTTCCCACCCTCTGTGTGATATAAGGTAGATAGATTATTGAACCTTCCTGTGCCTGTTTCTCCACAAGCAGCATGGGGACACTCAGAGTCCCTCTCTTGGGGGCTGTTATGGGGGTTCAGTGAGATATAGATGCATGCACGGGCACACGGGAGACACCCAGTGTGTGTTCCCTTCGTGCTTATTTTTATTAGGACACCAGTATTGTTAGAACATTTCTGGTTTGGACAACAAATTAGATAGGTGGTCATTGCTATAGTTTATGCGAGAGCAATTCACATTGCCATTTGCAAAAAAGTAGTTGGTTGTCCAGTGGGGATTATAAACATCCGTTTAACATGAGCTACTGAACAGATAGTTCACACAGTAAGTACTTTATTTAAAATCAATTCTCTTTGTTTTCTTAAGCAATTGTTAACCCCCAATTTCGTGAGTACTACCAAGTAAGTCACTTGAAAATCATCTAGAGCAATCTATTTCACTTAGCAAGCCTAAAGCTATAGTTCAACCATTTTATTGACTGTTCTATGACAAAAATTACTCTAAACAGCTATTCCCTGGATAAGTAATCAGCTAAAGCTAGTTTGACTGACTAAATCGATTTACTGAGTTAATAAGCCAGTTGTTTTAGAATAGGTCGAATTCATATTTCTCATCCATTCTGCATTAAACTGTTTCCCATTCGTACATACCCACATTCCTACTTCTGTGCTGTAGGGCTTGGCTGAACTACACCTGCCTTCAGTGAAACTTTTCTCTCCTGCACAATTGGAGATAATTTTAGTCTCGTGACTCCCACGGGGTTACCTCTGTTGTGACACTTGACTCTTTGGTGGCATATTTTATTTGAAAAAGCCTTCCGTTACTCCGGGCACGTCAAACAGTAAATGCTTTCTCTTCGTAAACCTGCATAACAATTTTCTGAACTCTTCTGCTCTGGGCAAGATTCATCAGTACACCAGGCAAACATAGTGAAAGAGGAGACAGTACTTGTGTTGCATTCAATTGGGTCTTGATACCTAAGTGTGACTCTTAACCAAGGATTATGCAGTAGTTAAGGACACAGATTCAAGTTGTTTAGGGTGTGTCCTAAAGTGTCAGTGGCAGAATTTAAGTCTCTACTCTGGAAATTGTAGACCTGAGACAAACTACTTCCCTAAACGTCATTTCCTACGTCTGAGAAAGATAATAGTATCTACCTTGTCGTAGACTGAATAATACCATTGCCCCCAAATGTCCACATTCTACTCTCCAGAACCTGTGAATGTGACCTTAAATGGCAGAAGGCACTTTGCCAGTGGGATGAAAGTAATGGTTCTCAGATGGGAAGATTCTCCTGGACTACCTGGATGGGCCCAAATATAACCACTGGTGTTCTCGTAAGAGAGAGGCAGAGGGAATTTGTACTCCAAAGAGAATGTGATGACGAAGTTGGGGTTGCATTGATGTGGCCAGAAGTGAAGGAATGCTGGCGAGGAAACAAACAGATTCTCGCTTAGAGCCTCTAGAAGGAGGATGGATGGCCCTGTCGACTTCTGGTTTCAGCCCAGGGAAACTGGTTTTGGACCTCTGTCTTGCAGAACCATAAGAAAATAAGTGTGTTGTGTTAGAAGCAAGCACATTTGTAGTCATTTGTTACAGCAGCCATAGGGAACTAATGCCTACCTCATAGGAAGTAGTTCTCCAATTAAAATGTGTGACTGGAAACACACTTAGTGGCATGTGTGACACACACTAGTTATGCTACCGTAGGTCGTTCTTGGAAACTGAAGCCTTGGTTTTGAGAGATCATCAAAACCAGTACAATGGTTGCCATGTTTCTCCTTGTTCAGCCTGGTGACCAACCCGGTAGAGAGAGCTCCATCCTTTCCCACAGGACCCCAACTGTGGGTATGTAGAGGGAAGCGGTTATGTCTCCCTTAAGGCACCTTTTTCTTTTCCTTTCTACTTTTGTCTTCATTAATCTTCATCCAACTGACCTTTCTAAATTTTACAGAAAACAAAACCATTTCTCCATGGATTCAGATACTACCCCAAGTTAATATTCCAACCAAGTTCTTGTTCTTCCGGGTCTCATCACCAGAAATTGCTGAGCCTAACTCTACTCTAGTTTCTAGGATCACTCATTTTCTCATTTCTCCCTTCTCCTTTTAGTTCAGAGTCTTGTCAATTTAGTTCCTTCCCTAACCACAACTTATAGTACGGTGGCACAGCAAAGTGATGAAAGTCTAGACGGTCTGGTTTTAATCCCGGGTTTTGCCACCTACTTACTGTGTGGCATTAGGCAAGCTCTTCAACGTCTCTGGGCCTCAGTTGCCCCCAGAAGAGTGAACATTATGAATATTCCCTACATCTAGGGTTGCCATTATGAGGAATAAGTGAGTTAATATTTGGTAAGCCCTTAGAATAGTACTTGTTATAGTCTAAGCACTACAGTTGTGCTTGTTAATAATAATAAATGAAATTCCAAGCGTATAACTTACTCAACATTCTGTCATAACTTTGAAGTGTTGGTCTATCTGTTGGCTCACGTTGCAGGTAAATGAGTCGAGGCATGGGCTGAGGCATTGCTATCACTGGGTGGTGTGTTCCCAGAACTTGGAACAGCGGTGTGAAATGGGTAGTGGTTCTATTGGAGACAGGGCAGACTGGAAAATGACAGCCTGGGAAGGAGGTGTGGTGTCCATAGCTTTGGTGTTAGAGGTGCTGCCTGCTGAAGCACCAGTGCCGGCCTAAGCCATAAATGGGGTGCTGGGGTAAAGAGGAGCAGGATGGAAGATGACAGCGTGGGAAGGAGGTGTGGTGTCCATAGGTTCGGGGTCTGACGGGCTTCCTGCTGAAGCACCGATGCCCGCCAGGGCCGTAAATGGGGTGGTCGGGAAAACAGGAGCAGAACGGAAGATGACAGCGTGTGAAGGTGGTGTGGTGTCCATAGGTTCGGGGTCTGACGGGCTTCCTGCTGAAGCACCGATGCCCGCCAGGGCCGTAAATGGGGTGGTCGGGAAAACAGGAACAGAATGGAAGATGACAGCGTGTGAAGGTGGTGTGGTGTCCATAGGTTCGGGGTCTGACGTGCTTCCTGCTGAAGCACCGATGCCCGCCAGGGCCGTAAATGGGGTGGTCGGGAAAACAGGAGCAGAATGGAAGATGACAGCGTGTGAAGGTGGTGTGGTGTCCATAGGTTCGGGGTCTGACGTGCTTCCTGCTGAAGCACCGATGCCCGCCAGGGCCGTAAATGGGGTGCTGGGGAAAACAGGAGCAGAATGGGAGAGGACAGCGTGTGAAGGAGGTGTGGTGTCCATAGCTTCCATATTAGAGGTACTGCCTGCCTGATCTGAGAGCAGAGAGTGAAAGTGGGAGAGCCTCTTCCTAGATTCTAACTCGTCTGAATTTATAGCACTGGCTCTGCCTGGCTTTATGACATATCCATTGTACGTGTCACAGAGAAAGTGCAGGCGGGGCAGGGGGTGATGCAGGGGTCACATGCAAGCCCAGCTGCTGGCTTAACCCCGGCCCAAAGGCAAAGGGCAGGGCCCCTTCTGGACTTTCTAGTGGCTGGGACTTCTGGCTGTGGGTGGCAGGTGTTTGGCACCAGATGGGCCACCATGCGGAGACTGTTGGGGACTGTGGAAGCCTCCTCCAGAGCTCACCCTGCCTGGCGACTGGCTCTGCAGGCCCCTCAGCCCTGCGTATGTATCGGCCAGGCCTTCCCCACCACGGGGCCAGAGGCCAGAGCCTGCTCAGACCTGAGGGCAGGAGGCAGCCAGAGCTTACCAGGGTGTGGGCCACCTCGTCCGCAGACCTCCCCAGCTCCTCTGCGAGACCTGGAGACAGGATCGCCTTCTCCAGGGCTGCTCAGCTGCCAGCATCACCATGAGCCAGGTGGCCAAGGTTTCTGAGCAGGAGATGCAGAGCCCTGATCCGACTGGATGCTGCAGCCCACGATGTCCCTTCCTGGCAGATAGGTTCTTTCTTCACTTCTGTTTTGAAATTTGGTAAAAGAACATTTAAACCTTGGCCTGTCCTTCAGGGTATATAGATGGTAGTGGCTTAGCCGGGATTCGATCCAAGCCTGTGTGATTCCAGAGCCTGTGCTCTGGACTGTGGTGCCTCCTTATCGTATATGCTTCATGTGTTACTTGTTTTTCTTTTTTTCTTGTAGTCCTTATGGTACTTAGCCCTAAGTGCCATACCTGTAACGAACAGCTACACTGCCCTGTAGGAGGTCTTCTTTTGTTCAACGCATGAATTGGTCATCCACCACACTGTGTTCTAATCTCAGAAGATACAGGTCAGGGAGCACCAGTTGTCAGCATGGCACCATTCCATATTTCTAACTGAGGCTTGAAGCCCGTATTTTCCCTTTGTCTAGTTTGAAGGATCCAGATATGTAAAGATGATATTCTAGATAAATCATGGGCTATCCTGAAAGAAATTCACCAGTGAATTGTTCCATATGGATTAGAAGCCAGCTTCTCTGGCCTTCCTGGAGTATATCCAGTAAGGCGTCTCATTCATGTCTAGAAAGCAAATATATCATTTATTGCAACTTCAGCGTGGAGCGATGTATTGGTATAAAGTACGATCAACACAATTTGGTCATTGTGAGTATGACAGCTGGGTCCACTCTTTACTACCCATATGTAACTCTAGGGATTCTTATGCCCAAGAGAGGAGACGTACTCTTGGCTGTCTAGGACAAGGGAAGCATGTGTTGTTATTCAGGAGCTGGAAGCTTCAGCATGACAGGTAGGAATTGAACAATCCTGGTCTACACATCACTTGACCTTGCTTAAAACTTGTTTCTTTGGCTTGCTTCATTGGAGTGTTTTCTCCCTCCTGGGGCTGACATTGTCTGTTATGTATCACGCATGTGACATGTAGAAGTTTCAGAACCCAAAATCATATAGATCAGTAAAAATGTATATATATATATAAACCTATTGAAACTCACACTGGGCATAATTCATATATTCCAAAATCAGTTTGACCCTCTGCTCTTGAGATTCTTTTTATGGTATGTCCCAGCAAATCTGGGCTTCCATCCCCAATAAATTTTGGGGTTGGAGGACACAAAAGCTTTTGCTCAGACCTAAATTCTGTCTGAAAACAAGGGAAATATTATAAGCCCTTTGTAACCTCTCCAAGAGCAGAAATGATTTACAGCTGTGGCATTGAACCATAATTCCTCGATCTCATTTGAGAAGAGTCCAGTTAGAAACAGTGTCTTGATTTTTGTTTCTTTTGTTTCTTCCCTGTTTTCTTGTCTTGCTTACCAACAATCCATTGTAATTCATGAGTTAGTATGGCAGCAGGCTGAGTGTTCCCTGGAGCTCATTAAATGAAGTGTTTTTCCTAAAATGACGTTTGTCTCCTTGTTTTCAGCCCCTCTTCTTTCCTCTGCCCTTTACTATAACCAGAGCTCAGCAAAAGCTGAGTGACTTTGTGCAGACCTTACTTAGGCTCAGCCTTTTTTTCTTCATTATTTTATTCATGGCTCCTCCATTTCATTGCTTGCCTTCTCGAAATGTGTTGAAATCTTTCTGTGGTTGATGACTTCCAGAATATCTTGGCTTTTATTGGTTGATTAATTTTGGTATTTCTACAGTTTTATTTAGATATGGTTTCAGGAGGAACAGAAAGTAAATATATTTCCTAGTCTGCCATCTTGAGCTGAAAATCCCTGTGGATTTTAGCATCCAATGTTCCCATGGGAAAACACCCAACCATGGCCTTAATAGATGTAACACTCAAGATTTCAGCTTTTGTTGAGCAATCACTAAGGATTTCATATGTGGTCATTTCTAATGGGGAAATAATAACTATCTCATGACGTTGATTTGAGGATTAAATTAGATAATGAACATGAAAATGCTTTCTAAGATTTAAAAATCAGTCAAAATGTTTTTTGTTATTATTTGATTTGTTGCTATTTCAACTTCACTTGACAGTTGTTTATGACCTTGCGTATGTGAGAAAATGTCCTCTGGGTTATTTTTCTGAAAGCCAGAATGTATTTTTCAATAGCTCAATGGAACTGGCATCATTTGTGAAGGTTAAGGGTGAAGGGGTAAATGTTTCTTGACACCTATCACTTTACAGTGTTTTCAGGAACTAACTGACTCATGTATTCCTCTTCCAAATTTGGTTGAGGACCTCCTACCAGCCACATGCTCTACGTCAGGTGTTGGAAAGCATTTTCTGGATTTGAAATATCTTAGGCTTTGTGGGCCATATACAGTTTCTGTAGCTTCTCCTCCTCTTTCCTCTTCAACAAGCTTTCTAAACGTGAGAACCATTATTAGCTCACAGTCCCACAGATCCAGGCTGAGAGCCTGATTTGATTCGTGGGCATTATTTGCCAATTGCTGCTCTGCGTGTTCACTGAGGAGGGGGACCATGTTTGAGTAATCATTTCTTTGAATCAACTGTTGGTCTTCTGGGGCTTGTCCTTGCTCTCCTACAGTCTCTAATCAGCGTGGCATCCAGAGAGATCTTGTTAAAACATAAGTCAGATCATGTCACTCAAATTTCTTCAGTGGCTTCTTCACAGAAAATGCAAAGTCCTCAGAGTGCCTCCACAGACCTAGAAATCTGGGCCTCTGTTTCCTCTCTGACTGTTTCGTTCTCCTCTCCAATTTGCTCGCTCTGTTTTCCACACGCTGACATCCTTTCTGCTCCTTGGATACTCCAAACCTACTCTTGCCTCATTGACTTTCTGCCGCACGCCAGCCGCAGAAAGAGGATTTCACCGCCCAGGGTCAGAAGGGAAGGGGTGAGGACCTGAAGTAGCACTGACGAATGGGGTCAGAAGCCCATGGGGTCAGAAGGCTGCAATGAGAAGCCTACTCACCGCAACAAAGAATAGACCCCCGCTCGCCGAAACTAGAGAAAGCTCGCATGCAGCAATGAAGACCCAATGCAGCCAAAAATAAATAAATAAAACATAAAGTATAGAATCTTAAAAAAGCAACAAAAAAATCGATAAAGAATATTACGAGAATAGAATCACAGGCCAGTTTCTCCTTTGAACATGCATGCAAAATGTGTAAAGAGAAGCACAAACTGTATCCATGGTATGTAAAACAATCATATATCAGAATCAAAGTAGCTTTATTCTGGCAATGCAAGGTTGCTTTAATGTTCAAACATGAAACTGATCCCAGGAATGAATTAGAGTGGGGAAAGAAGTCATTTAAAACTGAAATCTTGGGACTTCCCTGGTGGTCCAGTATTTAGAACATGAAGCTTTCACTGCTGGGGCCCTGGGGTCCAATCCCAGGTCAGGGAACTAAGATCCTGCAAGACATGAGGCAGGGCCCCAAAAAAAACAAAGAAAGGAAAGAAAGAAGTCTTAACCAGGAGACGCACAAGATCGAATAAACATAACAGATAACACCTTATGAAAAGTAGGTGAAGATTATGGAATATTCTAAAATTTAAAACAAAAAGAAAGTTTTAAAGATTCAAAAGGATGTGACAAATATTGTACATAGGCAAAAATAAAATGAAATAAAATATACAAATGATGGGAACCCAAAATTCCAGATGCCCAAGTCCTGTCTCTGAAGAGTCTCATTCAATGGGTTCAGGATTTCCTCTATATTTAAAAACCTGCAGGTGATTCTGGTATGATTCACAGACACAATGTAAAGCTTCTCTTTTACAGGAAAGAATGCCAGATTATTTTGTTATCTTATAGTTATACTAACAGGTTGTACTATTGACGGATAAGTCTGCTGTCAAAATGCACCCCCACTAGGGGTAAAAAAGGAACTAGTAGTCTCTACTGCTACTTGGTGGCAGCATGCATGTATTGCAAGGGCAATTATTGTAGCAGTCCAAATTAGTGGAACATTTTAGAATTGGAAGACTACATACAGATCATCTAGTCAAGGTTCCAACTATTAAAGTTGTGAAAACTAAGGCCCATATAAATGACATGATTTATCTCCAAAGAGCATTAGTGAAAGTATGAAATAAAAAATATCTCTGAACTTTTAATTTAGTGCCGTTTTTATTAATCTCAAGTATTAGCTTAAACTTGAGTGTGCTCACGTTTACTGGTTGCGTGCCTTTTAGTAAGTTACTAAAACACTTTTCTTAAAAATAGACGTATTTATTTATTTATCTTTGGCTGCCTAGGCTCTTCGTTGCTGTGCGCGGGCTTTCTCTAGTTGCGGTGAGCGGGGGCTACTCTTTGTTGCAGTACGCGGGCTTCTCATTGTGGTGGCTTCTCGTTGTTGCTGAGCACGGGGTCTAGGTGCGTGGGCTTCAGTAGCTGTGGTTCACGGGCTCTAGCACGCAGGCTCAGTAGTTGTGGCACATGGTCTTAGTTGCTCCGTGGCATGTGGGATCTTCCCGGACCAGGGCTCAAACGTGTGTCCCGTGCACTGGCAGGTGGATCCTTAACCACCGCGCCAACAGGGAAGCCCTACTAATACACTTTTAACTTTGCTTTTCACGTATGTAAAACGGTGAGCCTTGACTGATATAGAATATGAGATAACCCAGCACTGTTCTTAACACATATATGTAGTTAAAATTTTTTGGCTCTCATCCCACTTAAACAGCCTCTATCCCCTTAATAATGAATGTGTCTTTCAGCTAGCAGAGCGCCCCAGAGCTGACCACATTCTGGCAAGAGATATAGGATTCTTTTTCTTACTGGGGGTTCTTTATACCTGATATTTGAAGCGCACTTAAACTTGAACAACTCTTGTTTATACTGTATTAATGGATTTGATGGATGAATTTTAGAAAGTAATATGCAGGAATTGAGCTGCCTTACTCTCAAGAAATATAATTCGATAGTGGTGGCTAGAACGATAAACAGTGTTTGGACAGGGAGTCCATATTGGATGTGAACTTCCTGTACTCCCATTCGTCTATTAAGAATAAATGGAATCCTTTCAAAATGTGTTCTAAAGGGCAGTTATTTCTTTCTGCCTCATTTAAGTTACCTGCAAGAAAAAGACAATCTCCTGCATCCTTGTTTAATAGGCTTTTAACATAAAGCAGATAATTTTTTGCAACATTTCCCAAACTTTTCGTTATCCAATTGGCTGAGGCTTCTCAACGATTATCATTTCACAACAATATCTCCATCTTCAGCTTCTTTCAATGAATTGGCCTAATAGATGTGCCATTAAAACAGAGCTTCACTCTCAACGTAGTTTTAATTTTGTATTCAAAGGGTATGAAGGATTCAGCCATAACAGTGAGTGGATTTCTGATACATGCTACATGATGGATGCAACTAATTGAAAGGAGTCAGGCATGAAAGGCTACATATTGTATGGTTCCATTTATATGAAATGTCCAGCAGTGGCAAATCCATACACACAGAAAAGATTCTACATTAGTGGTTGCCAGGGGTTTGGAAGAGAGGGAAATGGGGAATGACTCCTTAAAATGGGTGTAGGTTTCCTCTTGGTTGATGAAAATGTTTTGCAGCTAGGCAGTGGTGATAGTTGCACAACATTGTGACAGTAGTAAATTCCACTGAATGGTACGGTGAATTGTAAAATGATCCAAATGGTGGATTTTGTGTTATGTTCCTTTTACTACAATAAAAAGGAGAAAGAATTCGGGAAAGACTTAGAGTTTGGGCAACTAAGGTGAACTGGTCAAGAAAAAGACAGCTCTATTGTTCAGTTTTCTCTCAGCTCTCCCAGTGCATTAATCCTCAGCCAAAAGTAGCCTGAACTTGTAGATGATAGTCATTCAACACAGTCCAGGGAAAAGTAAATAAAATAAAACCCAACTCTTCTTCTTTAGCACATGTAGGAAAGGTTAGCTTGCTGCTCAGCCACGTGGACATTCATGAAGACGTTTCACTTTAGGTGTCCTCTACTTCAGTACTTTACTCACTTGAGCTCATTCGCACATGTAGGCAACAGCATTCCTTAATTCGATGGAATCTGCAGCACTGGTTGTGATCGGTCTCATGGAAAGAAAAGGAAAGGTGGCGCGGAAGCCAAGGGAAGAGATTCTCAAGACAGAGACGTTGTTTAAGATCTGACTCGGCTTGGCGGTCACAAAGATAAGGATTGAGAAGTAGTGCCCTGGACTTGTCAACGGAGAAATCATTGGGGGCTTCAAGGAGATCAGTTTCGCGAGAGTAGTGGGGCAGAAACCAGACCGCAGTGTGGATGGGAGGGGAGAAATGGGGGGCAAGTCAAGAAATTGATGGCAAAGGGAAAGAAGGGAGGGGTGGATAGGAGGACAGGAGAATGGAATGGAGGAGAGCATTTCCTTGTGGCTCTTTAATATGGCTGGGAGGGGCCAACAGAGAAGGAGAGCGTGAAGATGTAGGAAGAGGGGGTGGCATCCCGAGCCCAAGGAGGACTGGCCCCTGTCTTCAGCTCCCACCAGCTGGATGTTCCCTCCCTCTAGCTTTCCACGTAGGCTGTGGAAGTTGCCCCTTGCCTCCTTGGATCAGCCACCCTTGATTCGTTCGTCCTTTTCTTATTTCTCAACACATCTGGGTCATACGTTATGTGAAGACAAACAAATCACCACTGATGCTTAATTTTCTTGAAAAATCCCCAGGCAGGTACCATTTTGGAGACCTACATATTGTGCCTCAGCAAGCCAAAGTAGCCCATATTTCCTCTCTCATTGGGAGAGATTGCTGTTTCTTGGAGAACCTGATGAAGAGGGTGACTCGCACTTAGGAATAACGTTGCTTGAAAAGTGCAAAAGGTGAGGTAGTTTGGCTCTGAGGGGCCTCTGAGGCCTGAGACTTCCTGAGAGATGGCAGACTCACAGCTCCCATTTCCCTCTGCCCCTGGGCTATGAGCTCATCAAATGAGATGGTAAATAAAGTCACTGACATGGTTTAAAGGATAATTTAGTTCTCTCTTGTTCACTCAGAGCAAATTGAATGGGATTTGCATACAACATATGGATGAAATATCCATACGATGGGGCTTGACCATATCCTCATGGTTCCCCTTCCCTTTTCTACATCTGGCCCCTTTAGCTCTGCAGACTTAACCCCACACCATCAGTCCACCCAGTCGGTCCGCTGAACGTCTCTTGCTCCTTCGCATCTGGTCGTTGTCGTCACCTTGTTCTCCACTACCGCCTCCTGCGGTAGCTGTTAGGTCCAGGGAGGTTGGTTCACTGTGAGCAAGTAACTGTCAACTCCATGGACAGGTGGAAGTGACTTGGCAGCCGGGATTTGCCCATCCTGAGTTCATTATACCCATGAGGGTCAAGGAGAATGGGGATGCAGCTGGTCTGCAGAGCCCCGGCAGTTCTGAGACACATGCTCCTGGATCCACACGTTGCTCCATACCCAGCCTTGCCTTGCTTTGTTCTCTGTCTTGACTCCAGCCAGGTTTCTGCTCTCCTTGTCCCTTTGGGGAGGGAGGCCAGTACCAGCCCAGGTGTAGTCCCCCAAAGCTTCCTACTTCCAAGCGTCACGTAGGCTTGTACATCCCCTTGCTTGGGTTGCCCTGGCATTCGTGCCAACAAGTTGAGTGGTTTATGCCCTAGGCTCTCTCTTCTGGCAAGAATGTGCCTGAAAATCTCCATCTCTGGTTTGGTGGCCCCCAAAAATTCCCAGTCAGTTTTGGTGAGGGGACACTTGGTGACAGTGTTGTCTTTCGAAATGAGTAGTTCCGTTACCGACAATCCTTTGCTCCCCATACATTATTTATAAGGTTTCCCTGTTTGTATGTGCAAACTATTTGTGTGTATATTTGGAGAAATACATTGTACAGCCCTCTTTTTTATTTCTTCCACACACCCTAGAGATGTCATAGAGGCAGTAAATATGTCCAACTTTTTGAGAAATTGGAACAATCAAGACTTACCTGTATGGAATGCTGTTAATGATGTCAATTCCCGCGACAGTACCTTTCATCTGACACACTTAGGGACTGTTAACAGATTAAAAGCAGTAAGAGACACGGATAGAGAGAATTTTCATTATCTTGTGCTCTGAAATCTTGGATTTTCATTGGTTTCAATGGGCCTGAAATTGTATTTTCTTTAGTAGGCACATAGAAGCCTCTAGCGGTATTCTTAATAAAGCAAGGTGAGTTATAAGCAATCATCTGATGGAGGGTAAATGTACCACAGTCCAGTTTAAGAAAAATACAATATAAAAGTCTTACCATGGAAGAAAATCTTTATATGATCTTTTGAAAAAACAAAGCTTCAAGAAACATAAAGACATGACACCATATTCAGTTTAAAGTCAGTGACTTGTAAGCAAGGCAAAGCAAAGACAGTCTGATTAAGACCGTTGCATTGTTCTGGCATTTTTTAGGTCTCACCCATTTCTGTGGCCTTTTTAGAACCTAAGCTTCTAGGGCACAGAGAACTTCATCTTGACGTAGGGCTGAGCAAATGCACGGAGCATTTCTCAATAAGTAGGCATTAAATTCTTAGTCCAGAAGGAGCCTTGAGATGCCCTCTCTTTACTCCTTGGTAGAACTGTTTTAACCATCCCCTGAAAACAGATTTTTTTCTTTAAATCTCAAAATTCAGAGATTCCACAATCAGAAGTTACTTCTCATTATTGCCTTGTGGTCTGCTGTGGGCATCTGTCGAATGGTGTGAACTCTGCGTGGGGAGCCTGGCCTACCCTCCAGGCCCACGGTTTGGGCTGTGGTGGTGCCATGCTGTGCTCAGGGGCCTTCTTTTTTGGAAGTCTGGGCTCCAGTGAGCCTTGGTCGTGTTCTTTTATGGAACCTTGGGTGCTAGACCACTCTGACCCTCAGTCTCATTTGCAGGTTCTGGGGAGGATTAAATGAGCTCATGGGATATCCAGGTGACTGAGGCAGAGTCGGCTCGGGATGAATCTTTGCTTCGTTTTCATTAGCTGCGGAGAAGACGATGACAGCTTGGTGCCTCTCCAACTTTAATATGGGTATGCCTCTCTTGGGGATCTTGTTAAATGCAGGCTGGTATTCAGTAGTTCTGGGTGGGGCCTGGATTCTGTGCTTCTAACAAGCTCCTAGGTGAGGGTGACGCTGAGGGCAAGGGTTTGGCACCTGTGTTTCTCCCTTTCTGGAAGAGCAGGATGTCTGCCCCACCCCCACCCCGAGAGGAGAAAACATCCGCAATGTGACTACTAGGAACCAGCTTCCCTCACATGCAAGGGTCCTGTACCACTGCTCCCAACCATTCCGTCTGAGGCGCAGCAAGCCAAAACACTGAAATGCTGAGGTTTGCAGCAAAGAGGAGGTTTATTCACAGGGCAGCCAAGCGAGGACGTGACGTGACAATAGGTCTCAAATCCGCCTCCCCAAAGGCAAGGGGCTTTGGGTATCTGTGGGATAAAGAATAAAGAAGCAGGGCAGTATGAGGCATGGGGAGCATGAGGAAAGGTGATTGGAAAAACGTGTGCTCATCATTGTTCTGAGCTGGCCTAACTAGGCTACAGGCCTCAGCACATTCTCAGGCTGGAGTTTTCGGCCCTCTGATGGCAGGAGGTCAAAAGGCACTTGCTCGGGTGGAAGATCGGTGGTCCTCTCCACTCTAAACCAGCTCAGCCTAACCAGGCACAGCTGATTCCAAGTTCCTGGACGATCAGGGGGCAAACATCTTATTGCTTATGCTACATGCTACTTGGAGGACGTGCAGGTGTTCAAGCTACCTTGATGAGTGAAGACCGGGATTTGACTAATCATGACACCTTGTTTCACCTCCAGGCGAGCAGAAGAGAGCTGTAGGCTGAGTCTGGCTCCTAGCACCTGGAATTGGAGGCAGGTGGTTTAAAAACGGGCTTTCCCACCCTCTGTGTGATATAAGGTAGATAGATTATTGAACCTTCCTGTGCCTGTTTCTCCACAAGCAGCATGGGGACACTCAGAGTCCCTCTCTTGGGGGCTGTTATGGGGGTTCAGTGAGATATAGATGCATGCACGGGCACACGGGAGACACCCAGTGTGTGTTCCCTTCGTGCTTATTTTTATTAGGACACCAGTATTGTTAGAACATTTCTGG
Source organism: Leucopleurus acutus (assembly GCF_964270905.1). Taxonomy (NCBI): domain Eukaryota; kingdom Metazoa; phylum Chordata; class Mammalia; order Artiodactyla; family Delphinidae; genus Leucopleurus; species Leucopleurus acutus. The sequence goes on along the minus strand of NW_028138634.1, from coordinate 23,339 downwards.
TTTGGACAACAAATTAGATAGGTGGTCATTGCTATAGTTTATGCGAGAGCAATTCACATTGCCATTTGCAAAAAAGTAGTTGGTTGTCCAGTGGGGATTATAAACATCCGTTTAACATGAGCTACTGAACAGATAGTTCACACAGTAAGTACTTTATTTAAAATCAATTCTCTTTGTTTTCTTAAGCAATTGTTAACCCCCAATTTCGTGAGTACTACCAAGTAAGTCACTTGAAAATCATCTAGAGCAATCTATTTCACTTAGCAAGCCTAAAGCTATAGTTCAACCATTTTATTGACTGTTCTATGACAAAAATTACTCTAAACAGCTATTCCCTGGATAAGTAATCAGCTAAAGCTAGTTTGACTGACTAAATCGATTTACTGAGTTAATAAGCCAGTTGTTTTAGAATAGGTCGAATTCATATTTCTCATCCATTCTGCATTAAACTGTTTCCCATTCGTACATACCCACATTCCTACTTCTGTGCTGTAGGGCTTGGCTGAACTACACCTGCCTTCAGTGAAACTTTTCTCTCCTGCACAATTGGAGATAATTTTAGTCTCGTGACTCCCACGGGGTTACCTCTGTTGTGACACTTGACTCTTTGGTGGCATATTTTATTTGAAAAAGCCTTCCGTTACTCCGGGCACGTCAAACAGTAAATGCTTTCTCTTCGTAAACCTGCATAACAATTTTCTGAACTCTTCTGCTCTGGGCAAGATTCATCAGTACACCAGGCAAACATAGTGAAAGAGGAGACAGTACTTGTGTTGCATTCAATTGGGTCTTGATACCTAAGTGTGACTCTTAACCAAGGATTATGCAGTAGTTAAGGACACAGATTCAAGTTGTTTAGGGTGTGTCCTAAAGTGTCAGTGGCAGAATTTAAGTCTCTACTCTGGAAATTGTAGACCTGAGACAAACTACTTCCCTAAACGTCATTTCCTACGTCTGAGAAAGATAATAGTATCTACCTTGTCGTAGACTGAATAATACCATTGCCCCCAAATGTCCACATTCTACTCTCCAGAACCTGTGAATGTGACCTTAAATGGCAGAAGGCACTTTGCCAGTGGGATGAAAGTAATGGTTCTCAGATGGGAAGATTCTCCTGGACTACCTGGATGGGCCCAAATATAACCACTGGTGTTCTCGTAAGAGAGAGGCAGAGGGAATTTGTACTCCAAAGAGAATGTGATGACGAAGTTGGGGTTGCATTGATGTGGCCAGAAGTGAAGGAATGCTGGCGAGGAAACAAACAGATTCTCGCTTAGAGCCTCTAGAAGGAGGATGGATGGCCCTGTCGACTTCTGGTTTCAGCCCAGGGAAACTGGTTTTGGACCTCTGTCTTGCAGAACCATAAGAAAATAAGTGTGTTGTGTTAGAAGCAAGCACATTTGTAGTCATTTGTTACAGCAGCCATAGGGAACTAATGCCTACCTCATAGGAAGTAGTTCTCCAATTAAAATGTGTGACTGGAAACACACTTAGTGGCATGTGTGACACACACTAGTTATGCTACCGTAGGTCGTTCTTGGAAACTGAAGCCTTGGTTTTGAGAGATCATCAAAACCAGTACAATGGTTGCCATGTTTCTCCTTGTTCAGCCTGGTGACCAACCCGGTAGAGAGAGCTCCATCCTTTCCCACAGGACCCCAACTGTGGGTACGTAGAGGGAAGCGGTTATGTCTCCCTTAAGGCACCTTTTTCTTTTCCTTTCTACTTTTGTCTTCATTAATCTTCATCCAACTGACCTTTCTAAATTTTACAGAAAACAAAACCATTTCTCCATGGATTCAGATACTACCCCAAGTTAATATTCCAACCAAGTTCTTGTTCTTCCGGGTCTCATCACCAGAAATTGCTGAGCCTAACTCTACTCTAGTTTCTAGGATCACTCATTTTCTCATTTCTCCCTTCTCCTTTTAGTTCAGAGTCTTGTCAATTTAGTTCCTTCCCTAACCACAACTTATAGTACGGTGGCACAGCAAAGTGATGAAAGTCTAGACGGTCTGGTTTTAATCCCGGGTTTTGCCACCTACTTACTGTGTGGCATTAGGCAAGCTCTTCAACGTCTCTGGGCCTCAGTTGCCCCCAGAAGAGTGAACATTATGAATATTCCCTACCTCTAGGGTTGCCATTATGAGGAATAAGTGAGTTAATATTTGGTAAGCCCTTAGAATAGTACTTGTTATAGTCTAAGCACTACAGTTGTGCTTGTTAATAATAATAAATGAAATTCCAAGCGTATAACTTACTCAACATTCTGTCATAACTTTGAAGTGTTGGTCTATCTGTTGGCTCACGTTGCAGGTAAATGAGTCGAGGCATGGGCTGAGGCATTGCTATCACTGGGTGGTGTGTTCCCAGAACTTGGAACAGCGGTGTGAAATGGGTAGTGGTTCTATTGGAGACAGGGCAGACTGGAAAATGACAGCCTGGGAAGGAGGTGTGGTGTCCATAGCTTTGGTGTTAGAGGTGCTGCCTGCTGAAGCACCAGTGCCGGCCTAAGCCGTAAATGGGGTGCTGGGGTAAAGAGGAGCAGGATGGAAGATGACAGCGTGGGAAGGAGGTGTGGTGTCCATAGGTTCGGGGTCTGACGGGCTTCCTGCTGAAGCACCGATGCCCGGCAGGGCCGTAAATGGGGTGCTGGGAAAAACAGGAGCAGAATGGAAGATGACAGCGTGTGAAGGTGGTGTGGTGTCCATAGGTTCGGGGTCTGACGTGCTTCCTGCTGAAGCACCGATGCCCGCCAGGGCCGTAAATGGGGTGGTCGGGAAAACAGGAGCAGAACGGAAGATGACAGCGTGTGAAGGTGGTGTGGTGTCCATAGGTTCGGGGTCTGACGGGCTTCCTGCTGAAGCACCGATGCCCGCCAGGGACATAAATGGGGTGGTCGGGAAAACAGGAGCAGAATGGAAGATGACAGCGTGTGAAGGTGGTGTGGTGTCCATAGGTTCGGGGTCTGACGTGCTTCCTGCTGAAGCACCGATGCCCGCCAGGGCCGTAAATGGGGTGGTCGGGAAAACAGGAGCAGAATGGAAGATGACAGCGTGTGAAGGTGGTGTGGTGTCCATAGGTTCGGGGTCTGACGTGCTTCCTGCTGAAGCACCGATGCCCGCCAGGGCCGTAAATGGGGTGCTGGGGAAAACAGGAGCAGAATGGGAGAGGACAGCGTGTGAAGGAGGTGTGGTGTCCATAGCTTCCATATTAGAGGTACTGCCTGCCTTATCTGAGAGCAGAGAATGAAAGTGGGAGAGCCTCTTCCTAGATTCTAACTCCTCTGAATTTATAGCACTGGCTCTGCCTGGCTTTATGACATATCCATTGTACGTGTCACAGAGAAAGTGCAGGCGGGGCAGGGGGTGATGCAGGGGTCACATGCAAGCCCAGCTGCTGGCTTAACCCCGGCCCAAAGGCAAAGGGCAGGGCCCCTTCTGGACTTTCTAGTGGCTGGGACTTCTGGCTGTGGGTGGCAGGTGTTTGGCACCAGATGGGCCACCATGCGGAGACTGTTGGGGACTGTGGAAGCCTCCTCCAGAGCTCACCCTGCCTGGCGACTGGCTCTGCAGGCCCCTCAGCCCTGCGTATGTATCGGCCAGGCCTTCCCCACCACGGGGCCCAGAGGCCAGAGCCTGCTCAGACCTGAGGGCAGGAGGCAGCCAGAGCTTACCAGGGTGTGGGCCACCTCGTCCGCAGACCTCCCCAGCTCTTCTGCGAGACCTGGAGACAGGATCGCCTTCTCCAGGGCTGCTCAGCTGCCAGCATCACCATGAGCCAGGTGGCCAAGGTTTCTGAGCAGGAGATGCAGAGCCCTGATCCGACTGGATGCTGCAGCCCACGATGTCCCTTCCTGGCAGATAGGTTCTTTCTTCACTTCTGTTTTGAAATTTGGTAAAAGAACATTTAAACCTTGGCCTGTCCTTCAGGGTATATAGATGGTAGTGGCTTAGCCGGGATTCAATCCAAGCCTGTGTGATTCCAGAGCTTGTGCTCTGGACTGTGGTGCCTCCTTATCGTATATGCTTCATGTGTTACTTGTTTTTCTTTTTTTCTTGTAGTCCTTATGGTACTTAGCCCTAAGTGCCATACCTGTAACGAACAGCTACACTGCCCTGTAGGAGGTCTTCTTTTGTTCAACGCATGAATTGGTCATCCACCACACTGTGTTCTAATCTCAGAAGATACAGGTCAGGGAGCACCAGTTGTCAGCATGGCACCATTCCATATTTCTAACTGAGGCTTGAAGCCCGTATTTTCCCTTTGTCTAGTTTGAAGGATCCAGATATGTAAAGATGATATTCTAGATAAATCATGGTCTATCCTGAAAGAAATTCACCAGTGAATTGTTCCATATGGATTAGAAGCCAGCTTCTCTGGCCTTCCTGGATTATATCCAGTAAGGCGTCTCATTCATGTCTAGAAAGCAAATATATCATTTATTGCAACTTCAGCGTGGAGCGATGTATTGGTATAAAGTACGATCAACACAATTTGGTCATTGTGAGTATGACAGCTGGGTCCACTCTTTACTACCCATATGTAACTCTAGGGATTCTTATGCCCAAGAGAGGAGACGTACTCTTGGCTGTCTAGGACAAGGGAAGCATGTGTTGTTATTCAGGAGCTGGAAGCTTCAGCATGACAGGTAGGAATTGAACAATCCTGGTCTACACATCACTTGACCTTGCTTAAAACTTGTTTCTTTGGCTTGCTTCATTGGAGTGTTTTCTCCCTCCTGGGGCTGACATTGTCTGTTATGTATCACGCATGTGACATGTAGAAGTTTCAGAACCCAAAATCATATAGATCAGTAAAAATGTATATATATATATAAACCTATTGAAACTCATACTGGGCATAATTCATATATTCCAAAATCAGTTTGACCCTCTGCTCTTGAGATTCTTTTTATGGTATGTCCCAGCAAATCTGGGCTTCCATCCCCAATAAATTTTGGGGTTGGAGGACACAAAAGCTTTTGCTCAGACCTAAATTCTGTCTGAAAACAAGGGAAATATTATAAGCCCTTTGTAACCTCTCCAAGAGCAGAAATGATTTACAGCTGTGGCATTGAACCATAATTCCTCGATCTCATTTGAGAAGAGTCCAGTTAGAAACAGTGTCTTGATTTTTGTTTCTTTTGTTTCTTCCCTGTTTTCTTGTCTTGCTTACCAACAATCCATTGTAATTCATGAGTTAGTATGGCAGCAGGCTGAGTGTTCCCTGGAGCTCATTAAATGAAGTGTTTTTCCTAAAATGACGTTTGTCTCCTTGTTTTCAGCCCCTCTTCTTTCCTCTGCCCTTTACTATAACCAGAGCTCAGCAAAAGCTGAGTGACTTTGTGCAGACCTTACTTAGGTTCAGCCTTTTTTTCTTCATTATTTCATTCATGGCTCCTCCATTTCATTGCTTGCCTTCTCGACATGTGTTGAAATCTTTCTGTGGTTGACGACTTCCAGAATATCTTGGCTTTTATTGGTTGATTAATTTTGGTATTTCTACAGTTTTATTTAGATATGGTTTCAGGAGGAACAGAAAGTAAATATATTTCCTAGTCTGCCATCTTGAGCTGAAAATCCCTGTGGATTTTAGCATCCAATGTTCCCATGGGAAAACACCCAACCATGGCCTTAATAGATGTAACACTCAAGATTTCAGCTTTTGTTGAGCAATCACTAAGGATTTCATATGTGGTCATTTCTAATGGGGAAATAATAACTATCTCATGACGTTGATTTGAGGATTAAATTAGATAATGAACATGAAAATGCTTTCTAAGATTTAAAAATCAGTCAAAATGTTTTTTGTTATTATTTGATTTGTTGCTATTTCAACTTCACTTGACAGTTGTTTATGACCTTGCGTATGTGAGAAAATGTCCTCTGGGTTATTTTTCTGAAAGCCAGAATGTATTTTTCAATAGCTCAATGGAACTGGCATCATTTGTGAAGGTTAAGGGTGAAGGGGTAAATGTTTCTTGACACCTATCACTTTACAGTGTTTTCAGGAACTAACTGACTCATGTATTCCTCTTCCAAATTTGGTTGAGGACCTCCTACCAGCCACATGCTTTACGTCAGGTGTTGGAAAGCATTTTCTGGATTTGAAATATCTTAGGCTTTGTGGGCCATATACAGTTTCTGTAGCTTCTCCTCCTCTTTCCTCTTCAACAAGCTTTCTAAACGTGAGAACCATTATTAGCTCACAGTCCCACAGATCCAGGCTGAGAGCCTGATTTGATTCGTGGGCATTATTTGCCAATTGCTGCTCTGCGTGTTCACTGAGGAGGGGGACCATGTTTGAGTAATCATTTCTTTGAATCAACTGTTGGTCTTCTGGGGCTTGTCCTTGCTCTCCTACAGTCTCTAATCAGCATGGCATCCAGAGAGATCTTGTTAAAACATAAGTCAGATCATGTCACTCAAATTTCTTCAGTGGCTTCTTCACAGAAAATGCAAAGTCCTCAGAGTGCCTCCACAGACCTAGAAATCTGGGCCTCTGTTTCCTCTCTGACTGTTTCGTTCTCCTCTCCAATTTGCTCGCTCTGTTTTCCACATGCTGACATCCTTTCTGCTCCTTGGATACTCCAAACCTACTCTTGCCTCATTGACTTTCTGCCGCACGCCAGCCGAAGAAAGAGGATTTCACCGCCCAGGGTCAGAAGGGAAGGGGTGAGGACCTGAAGTAGCACTGACGAATGGGGTCAGAAGCCCATGGGGTCAGAAGGCTGCAATGAGAAGCCTACTCACCGCAACAAAGAATAGACCCCCGCTCGCCGAAACTAGAGAAAGCTCGCATGCAGCAATGAAGACCCAATACAGCCAAAAATAAATAAATAAAACATAAAGTATAGAATCTTAAAAAAGCAACAAAAAATCTATAAAGAATATTACGAGAATAGAATCACAGGCCAGTTTCTCCTTTGAATATGCATGCAAAATGTGTAAAGAGAAGCACAAACTGTATCCATGGTATGTAAAACAATCATATATCAGAATCAAAGTAGCTTTATTCTGGCAATGCAAGGTTGCTTTAATGTCCAAACATGAAACTGATCCCAGGAATGAATTAGAGTGGGGAAAGAAGTCATTTAAAACTGAAATCTTGGGACTTCCCTGGTGGTCCAGTATTTAGAACATGACGCTTTCACTGCTGGGGCCCTGGGGTCCAATCCCAGGTCAGGGAACTAAGATCCTGCAAGACATGAGGCAGGGCCCCGAAAAAAACAAAAAAAGGAAAGAAAGAAGTCTTAACCAGGAGACGCACAAGATCGAATAAACATAACAGATAACACCTTATGAAAAGTAGGTGAAGATTATGGAATATTCTAACATTTAAAACAAAAAGAAAGTTTTAAAGATTCAAAAGGATGTGACAAATATTGTACATCGGCAAAAATGAAATGAAATAAAATATAAAAATGATGGGAACCCAAAATTCCAGATGCCCAAGTCCTGTCTCTGAAGAGTCTCATTCAATGGGTTCAGGATTTCCTCTATATTTAAAAACCTGCAGGTGATTCTGGTATGATTCACAGACACAATGTAAAGCTTCTCTTTTACAGGAAAGAATGCCAGATTATTTTGTTATCTTATAGTTATACTAACAGGTTGTACTATTGACGGATAAGTCTGCTGTCAAAATGCACCCCCACTAGGGGTAAAAAAGGAACTAGTAGTCTCTACTGCTACTTGGTGGCAACATGCATGTATTGCAAGGGCAATTATTGTAACAGTCCAAATTAGTGGAACATTTTAGAATTGGAAGACTACATACAGATCATCTAGTCAAGCTTCCAACTATTAAAGTTGTGAAAACTAAGGCCCATATAAATGACATGATTTATCTCCAAAGAGCATTAGTGAAAGTATGAAATAAAAAATATCTCTGAACTTTTAATTTAGTGCCGTTTTTATTAATCTCAAGTATTAGCTTAAACTTGAGTGTGACAGATTTGGGATTGAATTCTTGCTCACGTTTACTGGTTGCGTGCCTTTTAGTAAGTTACTAAAACACTTTTCTTAAAAATAGACGTATTTATTTATTTATCTTTGGCTGCCTAGGCTCTTCGTTGCTGTGCGCGGGCTTTCTCTAGTTGCGGTGAGCGGGGGCTACTCTTTGTTGCAGTACGCGGGCTTCTCATTGTGGTGGCTTCTCGTTGTTGCTGAGCACGGGGTCTAGGTGCGTGGGCTTCAGTAGCTGTGGTTCACGGGCTCTAGCACGCAGGCTCAGTAGTTGTGGCACATGGTCTTAGTTGCTCCGTGGCATGTGGGATCTTCCCGGACCAGGGCTCAAACGTGTGTCCCGTGCACTGGCAGGTGGATCCTTAACCACCGCGCCAACAGGGAAGCCCTACTAATACACTTTTAACTTTGCTTTTCACGTATGTAAAACGGTGAGCCTTGACTGATATAGAATATGAGATAACCCAGCACTGTTCTTAACACATATATGTAGTTAAAATTTTTTGGCTCTCATCCCACTTAAACAGCCTCTATCCCCTTAATAATGAATGTGTCTTTCAGCTAGCAGAGCGCCCCAGAGCTGACCACATTCTGGCAAGAGATATAGGATTCTTTTTCTTACTGGGGGTTCTTTATACCTGATATTTGAAGTGCACTTAAACTTGAACAACTCTTGTTTATACTGTATTAATGGATTTGATGGATGAATTTTAGAAAGTAATATGCAGGAATTGAGCTGCCTTACTCTCAAGAAATATAATTCGATAGTGGTGGCTAGAACGATAAACAGTGTTTGGACAGGGAGTCCATATTGGATGTGAACTTCCTGTACTCCCATTCGTCTATTAAGAATAAATGGAATCCTTTCAAAATGTGTTCTAAAGGGCAGTTATTTCTTTCTGCCTCATTTAAGTTACCTGCAAGAAAAAGACAATCTCCTGCATCCTTGTTTAATAGGCTTTTAACATAAAGCAGATAATTTTTTGCAACATTTCCCAAACTTTTCGTTATCCAATTGGCTGAGGCTTCTCAACGATTATCATTTCACAACAATATCTCCATCTTCAGCTTCTTTCAATGAATTGGCCTAATAGATGTGCCATTAAAACAGAGCTTCACTCTCAACGTAGTTTTAATTTTGTATTCAAAGGGTATGAAGGATTCAGCCATAACAGTGAGTGGATTTCTGATACATGCTACATGATGGATGCAACTAATTGAAAGGAGTCAGGCATGAAAGGCTACATATTGTATGGTTCCATTTATATGAAATGTCCAGCAGTGGCAAATCCATACACACAGAAAAGATTCTACATTAGTGGTTGCCAGGGGTTTGGAAGAGAGGGAAATAGGGAATGACTCCTTAAAATGGGTGTAGGTTTCCTCTTGGTTGATGAAAATGTTTTGCAGCTAGGCAGTGGTGATAGTTGCACAACATTGTGACAGTAGTAAATTCCACTGAATGGTACGGTGAATTGTAAAATGATCCAAATGGTGGATTTTGTGTTATGTTCCTTTTACTACAATAAAAAGGAGAAAGAATTCGGGAAAGACTTAGAGTTTGGGCAACTAAGGTGAACTGGTCAAGAAAAAGACAGCTCTATTGTTCAGTTTTCTCTCAGCTCTCCCAGTGCATTAATCCTCAGCCAAAAGTAGCCTGAACTTGTAGATGATAGTCATTCAACACAGTCCAGGGAAAAGTAAATAAAATAAAACCCAACTCTTCTTCTTTAGCACATGTAGGAAAGGTTAGCTTGCTGCTCAGCCACGTGGACATTCATGAAGACGTTTCACTTTAGGTGTCCTCTACTTCAGTACTTTACTCACTTGAGCTCATTCACACATGTAGGCAACAGCATTCCTTAATTCGATGGAATCTGCAGCACTGGTTGTGATCGGTCTCATGGAAAGAAAAGGAAAGGTGGCGCGGAAGCCAAGGGAAGAGATTTTCAAGACAGAGACGTTGTTTAAGATCTGACTCGGCTTGGCGGTCACAAAGATAAGGATTGAGAAGTAGTGCCCTGGACTTGTCAACGGAGAAATCATTGGGGGCTTCAAGGAGATCAGTTTCGCGAGAGTAGTGGGGCAGAAACCAGACCGCAGTGTGGATGGGAGGGGAGAAATGGGGGGCAAGTCAAGAAATTGATGGCAAAGGGAAAGAAGGGAGGGGTGGATAGGAGGACAGGAGAATGGAATGGAGGAGAGCATTTCCTTGTGGCTCTTTAATATGGCTGGGAGGGGCCAACAGAGAAGGAGAGCGTGAAGATGTAGGAAGAGGGGGTGGCATCCCGAGCCCAAGGAGGACTGGCCCCTGTCTTCAGCTCCCACCAGCTGGATGTTCCCTCCCTCTAGCTTTCCACGTAGGCTGTGGAAGTTGCCCCTTGCCTCCTTGGATCAGCCACCCTTGATTCGTTCGTCCTTTTCTTATTTCTCAGCACATCTGGGTCATACGTTATGTGAAGACAAACAAATCACCACTGATGCTTAATTTTCTTGAAAAATCCCCAGGCAGGTACCATTTTGGAGACCTACATATTGTGCCTCAGCAAGCCAAAGTAGCCCATATTTCCTCTCTCATTGGGAGAGATTGCTGTTTCTTGGAGAACCTGATGAAGAGGGTGACTCGCACTTAGGAATAACGTTGCTTGAAAAGTGCAAAAGGTGAGGTAGTTTGGCTCTGAGGGGCCTCTGAGGCCTGAGACTTCCTGAGAGATGGCAGACTCACAGCTCCCATTTCCCTCTGCCCCTGGGCTATGAGCTCATCAAATGAGATGGTAAATAAAGTCACTGACATGGTTTAAAGGATAATTTAGTTCTCTCTTGTTCACTCAGAGCAAATTGAATGGGATTTGCATACAACATATGGATGAAATATCCATACGATGGGGCTTGACCATATCCTCATGGTTCCCCTTCCCTTTTCTACATCTGGCCCCTTTAGCTCTGCAGACTTAACCCCACACCATCAGTCCACCCAGTCGGTCCGCTGAACGTCTCTTGCTCCTTCGCATCTGGTCGTTGTCGTCACCTTGTTCTCCACTACCGCCTCCTGCGGTAGCTGTTAGGTCCAGGGAGGTTGGTTCACTGTGAGCAAGTAACTGTCAACTCCATGGACAGGTGGAAGTGACTTGGCAGCCGGGATTTGCCCATCCTGAGTTCATTATACCCATGAGGGTCAAGGAGAATGGGGATGCAGCTGGTCTGCAGAGCCCCGGCAGTTCTGAGACACATGCTCCTGGATCCACACGTTGCTCCATACCCAGCCTTGCCTTGCTTTGTTCTCTGTCTTGACTCCATCCAGGTTTCTGCTCTCCTTGTCCCTTTGGGGAGGGAGGCCAGTACCAGCCCAGGTGTAGTCCCCCAAAGCTTCCTACTTCCAAGCGTCACGTAGGCTTGTACATCCCCTTGCTTGGGTTGCCCTGGCATTCGTGCCAACAAGTTGAGTGGTTTATGCCCTAGGCTCTCTCTTCTGGCAAGAATGTGCCTGAAAATCTCCATCTCTGGTTTGGTGGCCCCCAAAAATTCCCAGTCAGTTTTGGTGAGGGGACACTTGGTGACAGTGTTGTCTTTCGAAATGAGTAGTTCCGTTACCGACAATACTTTGCTCCCCATACATTATTTATAAGGTTTCCCTGTTTGTATGTGCAAACTATTTGTGTGTATATTTGGAGAAATACATTGTACAGCCCTCTTTTTTATTTCTTCCACACACCCTAGAGATGTCATAGAGACAGTAAATATGTCCAACTTTTTGAGAAATTGGAACAATCAAGACTTACCTGTATGGAATGCTGTTAATGATGTCAATTCCCGCGACAGTACCTTTCATCTGACACACTTAGGGACTGTTAGCAGATTAAAAGCAGTAAGAGACGCGGATAGAGAGAATTTTCATTATCTTGTGCTCTGAAATCTTGGATTTTCATTGGTTTCAATGGGCCTGAAATTGTATTTTCTTTAGTAGGCACATAGAAGCCTCTAGCGGTATTCTTAATAAAGCAAGGTGAGTTATAAGCAATCATCTGATGGAGGGTAAATGTACCACAGTCCAGTTTAAGAAAAATACAATATAAAAGTCTTACCATGGAAGAAAATCTTTATATGATCTTTTGAAAAAACAAAGCTTCAAGAAACATAAAGACATGACACCATATTCAGTTTAAAGTCAGTGACTTGTAAGCAAGGCAAAGCAAAGACAGTCTGATTAAGACCGTTGCATTGTTCTGGCATTTTTTAGGTCTCACCCATTTCTGTGGCCTTTTTAGAACCTAAGCTTCTAGGGCACAGAGAACTTCATCTTGACGTAGGGCTGAGCAAATGCACGGAGCATTTCTCAATAAGTAGGCATTAAATTCTTAGTCCAGAAGGAGCCTTGAGATGCCCTCTCTTTACTCCTTGGTAGAACTGTTTTAACCATCCCCTGAAAACAGATTTTTTTCTTTAAATCTCAAAATTCAGAGATTCCACAATCAGAAGTTACTTCTCATTATTGCCTTGTGGTCTGCTGTGGGCATCTGTCGAATGGTGTGAACTCTGCGTGGGGAGCCTGGCCTACCCTCCAGGCCCACGGTTTGGGCTGTGGTGGTGCCATGCTGTGCTCAGGGGCCTTCTTTTTTGGAAGTCTGGGCTCCAGTGAGCCTTGGTCGTGTTCTTTTATGGAACCTTGGGTGCTAGACCACTCTGACCCTCAGTCTCATTTGCAGGTTCTGGGGAGGATTAAATGAGCTCATGGGATATCCAGGTGACTGAGGCAGAGTCGGCTCGGGATGAATCTTTGCTTCGTTTTCATTAGCTGCGGAGAAGACGATGACAGCTTGGTGCCTCTCCAACTTTAATATGGGTATGCCTCTCTTGGGGATCTTGTTAAATGCAGGCTGGTATTCAGTAGTTCTGGGTGGGGCCTGGATTCTGTGCTTCTAACAAGCTCCTAGGTGAGGGTGACGCTGAGGGCAAGGGTTTGGCACCTGTGTTTCTCCCTTTCTGGAAGAGCAGGATGTCTGCCCCACCCCCACCCCGAGAGGAGAAAACATCCGCAATGTGACTACTAGGAACCAGCTTCCCTCACATGCAAGGGTCCTGTACCACTGCTCCCAACCATTCCGTCTGAGGCGCAGCAAGCCAAAACACTGAAATGCTGAGGTTTGCAGCAAAGAGGAGGTTTATTCACAGGGCAGCCAAGCGAGGACGTGACGTGACAATAGGTCTCAAATCCGCCTCCCCAAAGGCAAGGGGCTTTGGGTATCTGTGGGATAAAGAATAAAGAAGCAGGGCAGTATGAGGCATGGGGAGCATGAGGAAAGGTGATTGGAAAAACGTGTACTCATCATTGTTCTGAGCTGGCCTAACTAGGCTACAGGCCTCAGCACATTCTCAGGCTGGAGTTTTCGGCCCTCTGATGGCAGGAGGTCAAAAGGCACTTGCCCGGGTGGAAGATCGGTGGTCCTCTCCACTCTAAACCAGCTCAGCCTAACCAGGCACAGCTGATTCCAAGTTCCTGGAGGATCACGGGGCAAACATCTTATTGCTTATGCTACATGCTACTTGGAGGACGTGCAGGTGTTCAAGCTACCTTGATGAGTGAAGACCGGGATTTGACTAATCATGACACCTTGTTTCACCTCCAGGCGAGCAGAAGAGAGCTGTAGGCTGAGTCTGGCTCCTAGCACCTGGAATTGGAGGCAGGTGGTTTAAAAACGGGCTTTCCCACCCTCTGTGTGATATAAGGTAGATAGATTATTGAACCTTCCTGTGCCTGTTTCTCCACAAGCAGCATGGGGACACTCAGAGTCCCTCTCTTGGGGGCTGTTATGGGGGTTCAGTGAGATATAGATGCATGCACGGGCACACGGGAGACACCCAGTGTGTGTTCCCTTCGTGCTTATTTTTATTAGGACACCAGTATTGTTAGAACATTTCTGGTTTGGACAACAAATTAGATAGGTGGTCATTGCTATAGTTTATGCGAGAGCAATTCACATTGCCATTTGCAAAAAAGTAGTTGGTTGTCCAGTGGGGATTATAAACATCCGTTTAACATGAGCTACTGAACAGATAGTTCACACAGTAAGTACTTTATTTAAAATCAATTCTCTTTGTTTTCTTAAGCAATTGTTAACCCCCAATTTCGTGAGTACTACCAAGTAAGTCACTTGAAAATCATCTAGAGCAATCTATTTCACTTAGCAAGCCTAAAGCTATAGTTCAACCATTTTATTGACTGTTCTATGACAAAAATTACTCTAAACAGCTATTCCCTGGATAAGTAATCAGCTAAAGCTAGTTTGACTGACTAAATCGATTTACTGAGTTAATAAGCCAGTTGTTTTAGAATAGGTCGAATTCATATTTCTCATCCATTCTGCATTAAACTGTTTCCCATTCGTACATACCCACATTCCTACTTCTGTGCTGTAGGGCTTGGCTGAACTACACCTGCCTTCAGTGAAACTTTTCTCTCCTGCACAATTGGAGATAATTTTAGTCTCGTGACTCCCACGGGGTTACCTCTGTTGTGACACTTGACTCTTTGGTGGCATATTTTATTTGAAAAAGCCTTCCGTTACTCCGGGCACGTCAAACAGTAAATGCTTTCTCTTCGTAAACCTGCATAACAATTTTCTGAACTCTTCTGCTCTGGGCAAGATTCATCAGTACACCAGGCAAACATAGTGAAAGAGGAGACAGTACTTGTGTTGCATTCAATTGGGTCTTGATACCTAAGTGTGACTCTTAACCAAGGATTATGCAGTAGTTAAGGACACAGATTCAAGTTGTTTAGGGTGTGTCCTAAAGTGTCAGTGGCAGAATTTAAGTCTCTACTCTGGAAATTGTAGACCTGAGACAAACTACTTCCCTAAACGTCATTTCCTACGTCTGAGAAAGATAATAGTATCTACCTTGTCGTAGACTGAATAATACCATTGCCCCCAAATGTCCACATTCTACTCTCCAGAACCTGTGAATGTGACCTTAAATGGCAGAAGGCACTTTGCCAGTGGGATGAAAGTAATGGTTCTCAGATGGGAAGATTCTCCTGGACTACCTGGATGGGCCCAAATATAACCACTGGTGTTCTCGTAAGAGAGAGGCAGAGGGAATTTGTACTCCAAAGAGAATGTGATGACGAAGTTGGGGTTGCATTGATGTGGCCAGAAGTGAAGGAATGCTGGCGAGGAAACAAACAGATTCTCGCTTAGAGCCTCTAGAAGGAGGATGGATGGCCCTGTCGACTTCTGGTTTCAGCCCAGGGAAACTGGTTTTGGACCTCTGTCTTGCAGAACCATAAGAAAATAAGTGTGTTGTGTTAGAAGCAAGCACATTTGTAGTCATTTGTTACAGCAGCCATAGGGAACTAATGCCTACCTCATAGGAAGTAGTTCTCCAATTAAAATGTGTGACTGGAAACACACTTAGTGGCATGTGTGACACACACTAGTTATGCTACCGTAGGTCGTTCTTGGAAACTGAAGCCTTGGTTTTGAGAGATCATCAAAACCAGTACAATGGTTGCCATGTTTCTCCTTGTTCAGCCTGGTGACCAACCCGGTAGAGAGAGCTCCATCCTTTCCCACAGGACCCCAACTGTGGGTACGTAGAGGGAAGCGGTTATGTCTCCCTTAAGGCACCTTTTTCTTTTCCTTTCTACTTTTGTCTTCATTAATCTTCATCCAACTGACCTTTCTAAATTTTACAGAAAACAAAACCATTTCTCCATGGATTCAGATACTACCCCAAGTTAATATTCCAACCAAGTTCTTGTTCTTCCGGGTCTCATCACCAGAAATTGCTGAGCCTAACTCTACTCTAGTTTCTAGGATCACTCATTTTCTCATTTCTCCCTTCTCCTTTTAGTTCAGAGTCTTGTCAATTTAGTTCCTTCCCTAACCACAACTTATAGTACGGTGGCACAGCAAAGTGATGAAAGTCTAGACGGTCTGGTTTTAATCCCGGGTTTTGCCACCTACTTACTGTGTGGCATTAGGCAAGCTCTTCAACGTCTCTGGGCCTCAGTTGCCCCCAGAAGAGTGAACATTATGAATATTCCCTACATCTAGGGTTGCCATTATGAGGAATAAGTGAGTTAATATTTGGTAAGCCCTTAGAATAGTACTTGTTATAGTCTAAGCACTACAGTTGTGCTTGTTAATAATAATAAATGAAATTCCAAGCGTATAACTTACTCAACATTCTGTCATAACTTTGAAGTGTTGGTCTATCTGTTGGCTCACGTTGCAGGTAAATGAGTCGAGGCATGGGCTGAGGCATTGCTATCACTGGGTGGTGTGTTCCCAGAACTTGGAACAGCGGTGTGAAATGGGTAGTGGTTCTATTGGAGACAGGGCAGACTGGAAAATGACAGCCTGGGAAGGAGGTGTGGTGTCCATAGCTTTGGTGTTAGAGGTGCTGCCTGCTGAAGCACCAGTGCCGGCCTAAGCCATAAATGGGGTGCTGGGGTAAAGAGGAGCAGGATGGAAGATGACAGCGTGGGAAGGAGGTGTGGTGTCCATAGGTTCGGGGTCTGACGGGCTTCCTGCTGAAGCACCGATGCCCGGCAGGGCCGTAAATGGGGTGCTGGGAAAAACAGGAGCAGAATGGAAGATGACAGCGTGTGAAGGTGGTGTGGTGTCCATAGGTTCGGGGTCTGACGTGCTTCCTGCTGAAGCACCGATGCCCGCCAGGGCCGTAAATGGGGTGGTCGGGAAAACAGGAGCAGAACGGAAGATGACAGCGTGTGAAGGTGGTGTGGTGTCCATAGGTTCGGGGTCTGACGGGCTTCCTGCTGAAGCACCGATGCCCGCCAGGGACATAAATGGGGTGGTCGGGAAAACAGGAGCAGAATGGAAGATGACAGCGTGTGAAGGTGGTGTGGTGTCCATAGGTTCGGGGTCTGACGTGCTTCCTGCTGAAGCACCGATGCCCGCCAGGGCCGTAAATGGGGTGGTCGGGAAAACAGGAGCAGAATGGAAGATGACAGCGTGTGAAGGTGGTGTGGTGTCCATAGGTTCGGGGTCTGACGTGCTTCCTGCTGAAGCACCGATGCCCACCAGGGCCGTAAATGGGGTGCTGGGGAAAACAGGAGCAGAATGGAAGAGGACAGCGTGTGAAGGAGGTGTGGTGTCCATAGCTTCCATATTAGAGGTACTGCCTGCCTTATCTGAGAGCAGAGAATGAAAGTGGGAGAGCCTCTTCCTAGATTCTAACTCCTCTGAATTTATAGCACTGGCTCTGCCTGGCTTTATGACATATCCATTGTACGTGTCACAGAGAAAGTGCAGGCGGGGCAGGGGGTGATGCAGGGGTCACATGCAAGCCCAGCTGCTGGCTTAACCCCGGCCCAAAGGCAAAGGGCAGGGCCCCTTCTGGACTTTCTAGTGGCTGGGACTTCTGGCTGTGGGTGGCAGGTGTTTGGCACCAGATGGGCCACCATGCGGAGACTGTTGGGGACTGTGGAAGCCTCCTCCAGAGCTCACCCTGCCTGGCGACTGGCTCTGCAGGCCCCTCAGCCCTGCGTATGTATCGGCCAGGCCTTCCCCACCACGGGGCCCAGAGGCCAGAGCCTGCTCAGACCTGAGGGCAGGAGGCAGCCAGAGCTTACCAGGGTGTGGGCCACCTCGTCCGCAGACCTCCCCAGCTCTTCTGCGAGACCTGGAGACAGGATCGCCTTCTCCAGGGCTGCTCAGCTGCCAGCATCACCATGAGCCAGGTGGCCAAGGTTTCTGAGCAGGAGATGCAGAGCCCTGATCCGACTGGATGCTGCAGCCCACGATGTCCCTTCCTGGCAGATAGGTTCTTTCTTCACTTCTGTTTTGAAATTTGGTAAAAGAACATTTAAACCTTGGCCTGTCCTTCAGGGTATATAGATGGTAGTGGCTTAGCCGGGATTCAATCCAAGCCTGTGTGATTCCAGAGCTTGTGCTCTGGACTGTGGTGCCTCCTTATCGTATATGCTTCATGTGTTACTTGTTTTTCTTTTTTTCTTGTAGTCCTTATGGTACTTAGCCCTAAGTGCCATACCTGTAACGAACAGCTACACTGCCCTGTAGGAGGTCTTCTTTTGTTCAACGCATGAATTGGTCATCCACCACACTGTGTTCTAATCTCAGAAGATACAGGTCAGGGAGCACCAGTTGTCAGCATGGCACCATTCCATATTTCTAACTGAGGCTTGAAGCCCGTATTTTCCCTTTGTCTAGTTTGAAGGATCCAGATATGTAAAGATGATATTCTAGATAAATCATGGTCTATCCTGAAAGAAATTCACCAGTGAATTGTTCCATATGGATTAGAAGCCAGCTTCTCTGGCCTTCCTGGATTATATCCAGTAAGGCGTCTCATTCATGTCTAGAAAGCAAATATATCATTTATTGCAACTTCAGCGTGGAGCGATGTATTGGTATAAAGTACGATCAACACAATTTGGTCATTGTGAGTATGACAGCTGGGTCCACTCTTTACTACCCATATGTAACTCTAGGGATTCTTATGCCCAAGAGAGGAGACGTACTCTTGGCTGTCTAGGACAAGGGAAGCATGTGTTGTTATTCAGGAGCTGGAAGCTTCAGCATGACAGGTAGGAATTGAACAATCCTGGTCTACACATCACTTGACCTTGCTTAAAACTTGTTTCTTTGGCTTGCTTCATTGGAGTGTTTTCTCCCTCCTGGGGCTGACATTGTCTGTTATGTATCACGCATGTGACATGTAGAAGTTTCAGAACCCAAAATCATATAGATCAGTAAAAATGTATATATATATATAAACCTATTGAAACTCATACTGGGCATAATTCATATATTCCAAAATCAGTTTGACCCTCTGCTCTTGAGATTCTTTTTATGGTATGTCCCAGCAAATCTGGGCTTCCATCCCCAATAAATTTTGGGGTTGGAGGACACAAAAGCTTTTGCTCAGACCTAAATTCTGTCTGAAAACAAGGGAAATATTATAAGCCCTTTGTAACCTCTCCAAGAGCAGAAATGATTTACAGCTGTGGCATTGAACCATAATTCCTCGATCTCATTTGAGAAGAGTCCAGTTAGAAACAGTGTCTTGATTTTTGTTTCTTTTGTTTCTTCCCTGTTTTCTTGTCTTGCTTACCAACAATCCATTGTAATTCATGAGTTAGTATGGCAGCAGGCTGAGTGTTCCCTGGAGCTCATTAAATGAAGTGTTTTTCCTAAAATGACGTTTGTCTCCTTGTTTTCAGCCCCTCTTCTTTCCTCTGCCCTTTACTATAACCAGAGCTCAGCAAAAGCTGAGTGACTTTGTGCAGACCTTACTTAGGTTCAGCCTTTTTTTCTTCATTATTTCATTCATGGCTCCTCCATTTCATTGCTTGCCTTCTCGACATGTGTTGAAATCTTTCTGTGGTTGACGACTTCCAGAATATCTTGGCTTTTATTGGTTGATTAATTTTGGTATTTCTACAGTTTTATTTAGATATGGTTTCAGGAGGAACAGAAAGTAAATATATTTCCTAGTCTGCCATCTTGAGCTGAAAATCCCTGTGGATTTTAGCATCCAATGTTCCCATGGGAAAACACCCAACCATGGCCTTAATAGATGTAACACTCAAGATTTCAGCTTTTGTTGAGCAATCACTAAGGATTTCATATGTGGTCATTTCTAATGGGGAAATAATAACTATCTCATGACGTTGATTTGAGGATTAAATTAGATAATGAACATGAAAATGCTTTCTAAGATTTAAAAATCAGTCAAAATGTTTTTTGTTATTATTTGATTTGTTGCTATTTCAACTTCACTTGACAGTTGTTTATGACCTTGCGTATGTGAGAAAATGTCCTCTGGGTTATTTTTCTGAAAGCCAGAATGTATTTTTCAATAGCTCAATGGAACTGGCATCATTTGTGAAGGTTAAGGGTGAAGGGGTAAATGTTTCTTGACACCTATCACTTTACAGTGTTTTCAGGAACTAACTGACTCATGTATTCCTCTTCCAAATTTGGTTGAGGACCTCCTACCAGCCACATGCTTTACGTCAGGTGTTGGAAAGCATTTTCTGGATTTGAAATATCTTAGGCTTTGTGGGCCATATACAGTTTCTGTAGCTTCTCCTCCTCTTTCCTCTTCAACAAGCTTTCTAAACGTGAGAACCATTATTAGCTCACAGTCCCACAGATCCAGGCTGAGAGCCTGATTTGATTCGTGGGCATTATTTGCCAATTGCTGCTCTGCGTGTTCACTGAGGAGGGGGACCATGTTTGAGTAATCATTTCTTTGAATCAACTGTTGGTCTTCTGGGGCTTGTCCTTGCTCTCCTACAGTCTCTAATCAGCATGGCATCCAGAGAGATCTTGTTAAAACATAAGTCAGATCATGTCACTCAAATTTCTTCAGTGGCTTCTTCACAGAAAATGCAAAGTCCTCAGAGTGCCTCCACAGACCTAGAAATCTGGGCCTCTGTTTCCTCTCTGACTGTTTCGTTCTCCTCTCCAATTTGCTCGCTCTGTTTTCCACATGCTGACACCCTTTCTGCTCCTTGGATACTCCAAACCTACTCTTGCCTCATTGACTTTCTGCCGCACGCCAGCCGAAGAAAGAGGATTTCACCGCCCAGGGTCAGAAGGGAAGGGGTGAGGACCTGAAGTAGCACTGACGAATGGGGTCAGAAGCCCATGGGGTCAGAAGGCTGCAATGAGAAGCCTACTCACCGCAACAAAGAATAGACCCCCGCTCGCCGAAACTAGAGAAAGCTCGCATGCAGCAATGAAGACCCAATACAGCCAAAAATAAATAAATAAAACATAAAGTATAGAATCTTAAAAAAGCAACAAAAAATCTATAAAGAATATTACGAGAATAGAATCACAGGCCAGTTTCTCCTTTGAATATGCATGCAAAATGTGTAAAGAGAAGCACAAACTGTATCCATGGTATGTAAAACAATCATATATCAGAATCAAAGTAGCTTTATTCTGGCAATGCAAGGTTGCTTTAATGTCCAAACATGAAACTGATCCCAGGAATGAATTAGAGTGGGGAAAGAAGTCATTTAAAACTGAAATCTTGGGACTTCCCTGGTGGTCCAGTATTTAGAACATGACGCTTTCACTGCTGGGGCCCTGGGGTCCAATCCCAGGTCAGGGAACTAAGATCCTGCAAGACATGAGGCAGGGCCCCGAAAAAAACAAAAAAAGGAAAGAAAGAAGTCTTAACCAGGAGACGCACAAGATCGAATAAACATAACAGATAACACCTTATGAAAAGTAGGTGAAGATTATGGAATATTCTAACATTTAAAACAAAAAGAAAGTTTTAAAGATTCAAAAGGATGTGACAAATATTGTACATCGGCAAAAATGAAATGAAATAAAATATAAAAATGATGGGAACCCAAAATTCCAGATGCCCAAGTCCTGTCTCTGAAGAGTCTCATTCAATGGGTTCAGGATTTCCTCTGTATTTAAAAACCTGCAGGTGATTCTGGTATGATTCACAGACACAATGTAAAGCTTCTCTTTTACAGGAAAGAATGCCAGATTATTTTGTTATCTTATAGTTATACTAACAGGTTGTACTATTGACGGATAAGTCTGCTGTCAAAATGCACCCCCACTAGGGGTAAAAAAGGAACTAGTAGTCTCTACTGCTACTTGGTGGCAACATGCATGTATTGCAAGGGCAATTATTGTAACAGTCCAAATTAGTGGAACATTTTAGAATTGGAAGACTACATACAGATCATCTAGTCAAGCTTCCAACTATTAAAGTTGTGAAAACTAAGGCCCATATAAATGACATGATTTATCTCCAAAGAACATTAGTGAAAGTATGAAATAAAAAATATCTCTGAACTTTTAATTTAGTGCCGTTTTTATTAATCTCAAGTATTAGCTTAAACTTGAGTGTGACAGATTTGGGATTGAATTCTTGCTCACGTTTACTGGTTGCGTGCCTTTTAGTAAGTTACTAAAACACTTTTCTTAAAAATAGACGTATTTATTTATTTATCTTTGGCTGCCTAGGCTCTTCGTTGCTGTGCGCGGGCTTTCTCTAGTTGCGGTGAGCGGGGGCTACTCTTTGTTGCAGTACGCGGGCTTCTCATTGTGGTGGCTTCTCGTTGTTGCTGAGCACGGGGTCTAGGTGCGTGGGCTTCAGTAGCTGTGGTTCACGGGCTCTAGCACGCAGGCTCAGTAGTTGTGGCACATGGTCTTAGTTGCTCCGTGGCATGTGGGATCTTCCCGGACCAGGGCTCAAACGTGTGTCCCGTGCACTGGCAGGTGGATCCTTAACCACCGCGCCAACAGGGAAGCCCTACTAATACACTTTTAACTTTGCTTTTCACGTATGTAAAACGGTGAGCCTTGACTGATATAGAATATGAGATAACCCAGCACTGTTCTTAACACATATATGTAGTTAAAATTTTTTGGCTCTCATCCCACTTAAACAGCCTCTATCCCCTTAATAATGAATGTGTCTTTCAGCTAGCAGAGCGCCCCAGAGCTGACCACATTCTGGCAAGAGATATAGGATTCTTTTTCTTACTGGGGGTTCTTTATACCTGATATTTGAAGCGCACTTAAACTTGAACAACTCTTGTTTATACTGTATTAATGGATTTGATGGATGAATTTTAGAAAGTAATATGCAGGAATTGAGCTGCCTTACTCTCAAGAAATATAATTCGATAGTGGTGGCTAGAACGATAAACAGTGTTTGGACAGGGAGTCCATATTGGATGTGAACTTCCTGTACTCCCATTCGTCTATTAAGAATAAATGGAATCCTTTCAAAATGTGTTCTAAAGGGCAGTTATTTCTTTCTGCCTCATTTAAGTTACCTGCAAGAAAAAGACAATCTCCTGCATCCTTGTTTAATAGGCTTTTAACATAAAGCAGATAATTTTTTGCAACATTTCCCAAACTTTTCGTTATCCAATTGGCTGAGGCTTCTCAACGATTATCATTTCACAACAATATCTCCATCTTCAGCTTCTTTCAATGAATTGGCCTAATAGATGTGCCATTAAAACAGAGCTTCACTCTCAACGTAGTTTTAATTTTGTATTCAAAGGGTATGAAGGATTCAGCCATAACAGTGAGTGGATTTCTGATACATGCTACATGATGGATGCAACTAATTGAAAGGAGTCAGGCATGAAAGGCTACATATTGTATGGTTCCATTTATATGAAATGTCCAGCAGTGGCAAATCCATACACACAGAAAAGATTCTACATTAGTGGTTGCCAGGGGTTTGGAAGAGAGGGAAATAGGGAATGACTCCTTAAAATGGGTGTAGGTTTCCTCTTGGTTGATGAAAATGTTTTGCAGCTAGGCAGTGGTGATAGTTGCACAACATTGTGACAGTAGTAAATTCCACTGAATGGTACGGTGAATTGTA